>NW_027673546.1:0-68611 GCF_964194415.1 Vipera berus
TATATTTCTGGTGCTTTGCCCTGTCACTGTTGGTGGGGATGGCTTAGAGATTCTTTGGTTGGGCTGTTTACTGTTGGCTTCTTTGGCAGTTTCTTAACTGGGGTATTGTTTACTTGATTATTGGTCTGATGTTAATCCTGGAGTCAATCTATGCTGATCTGGGTGCTGACTGCTGGTGGAGAAGTGCTTCAGTCTTTTGGGCTGGCTGGTGGATTGTTTGTTTTGCATAATCTATAGATGTTAATATCCATGTGTCTATTGATGGCTAATTTGTCAGTGCTGTGCTAGAAATTTCCTGGCATTTTTGGACTTGTCTTGGTCCAGGATGGTCACATTTTCCCAACTGAAACTATGGTTAAATCTGCCTGTATGTTGTGAAATTAAAGATTTTTCATCATGTCTTCTAACTCCTAGTTGGTCTTCATGGATGTGTTTTGTTTTTGTTATGAAGCCAACAAATAATCATTACATTGTATGTTGTAGATGACTTCTATATTTTTCTTGTGGGGTTCCTGGGTCTTTTGGTTTGCGGATATTTTGAAGGGCTTTAGTTGGTTTGTGTGCTATACTGATTCCATGTGGTTGTTGTAGTCTGGTGGTAGTTTCTGAGATATTCTTGATGTGTGGTAGTGTAACTCTCTTTAGGATTTGTATTGGTTGTGCTGTATTGGGTTGATAAAGTTGCATGGATATCCATTTTTTTGGAATATGTTGTATAGATGCTCTATTATTTCCTTTTTCTGCTGTTCTGGGTTGCTGCAGTGCATTTGGGCTTGAATAAAGTCCTTAGGCAGCTTCTCTTATTCAGACAAGCCCAAACATTGCCACAACAAAATGGATATCCACGCAACTTTTATGTAAAAATATAATCTCAATTATTATTTCATTTCATATTTTTAAAATTGGTCTGTACGCTTTTGGGGGGGATGA
Source organism: Vipera berus (assembly GCF_964194415.1). Classification (NCBI taxonomy): domain Eukaryota; kingdom Metazoa; phylum Chordata; class Lepidosauria; order Squamata; family Viperidae; genus Vipera; species Vipera berus. The sequence continues at coordinate 931 of NW_027673546.1, forward strand.
AGAGCAAATTTTAAAAGCTTTGTATAAATGCTTTTTTTTTTACATCTGAAGTGTTTCTCCATCGATAAAGCTGTCAGCCCCACCAATATTATCTGTGCTTATTGTGCCTATTGTGCAACTCAGTTTCAGATTCCACTCCCAAGGTCAATGACCATAGTAGGAATCTTAAGAAATCAGAGAGCATAGCAACAGTGAGTCCACAGGTGATAACTCTTCACATGAAATTAAAGATCCACAGATCATGCCTTCAATATTTGAGCGATATTGATGGAAGTTTCCAGAAACACTGGAATTAGAAAATCAGGAAATATAATTGAAAATCAGGAAATATAATTGAGATTTGGAAGCACAGGCCTCAGTCCAATGAGTGTATTTAACCACGACGACCAGGCAATTGGCAAGAATGTGATGGAAGAGAGTAGCTCTTGCTAAGATACCACTCTTGGACAATTTTTATTGGAGTATGGATAATACCCTTGAATAACATGGCAACTATTAACTCAGTATGATATCTTAAGAATTTTTTTAAATCAACCAATGAATTCATTGTACAAACAAGTGAATAACAATGTGTACTGACCTTGTTTCATTATGGATAAATTCTTGTTTCATTATAAAAAATTTTAAGAGAATTTTAGGAGAATTAATGGAGCATGAGCCTCTACACTCTGTTTGGAACATGCCTCCTAAATATTAGTCTGATATTCTCAGGACTCCTCCTTTCTCCCTCCCTCAACTATTCTTTTTCTCTTCTGACTTTGAACTGCGCCATTTGCCAAGTGCCTGAATTGTGATCCCATGATTGCAGGGATGCTGCAAGACAGCAACTTTGAGGACCATTCATAAGTCGTCTTTTTGAGCACTGTTGTAATTTCAAATGGTCAGTGAACAAGTGTGTTCTGTACCAGCCTGCTACCGGCCCTGCAGAAAAGGCAGGGACAACCCCTTTTACAAGAAGGCAAGAGGCTGGAACTAAGCCTGCCAAATTTATTAACATAAAACAGCAAACACGAACCATGAAACAGGAGCTATTCAAACGGTTGCCTTCAGCAAACCAGCCCTCCCACACATTCCCCTTTTAAACAGTTCAGGGCATGGCTTCTCTCTGCCTCCTTCCGAGGTGCCCCATTGCCTTCCTCTGTTTACTCCTGATTGACTGCCTCCTGCGTCGGGCGTCCTTGAACAGGGCCAGCCGTGGGTCATCTTCATCCACGCTGTCAGGCTCACACAGCTGGGTCTGCGTCGTAACCAGGTGGGAGGGGCCTGGCTGAGGGCTCTCATCAGCAAGCTCTCCAACACCCTCAGCAACCTCTCCAACACCCCCCTCCTCCTCCTCTGAATCGTCCGACCCAACTGCCGAACCCACAGGCTGACCCTGAATCACAACAAAGTGGTCAGTAAACAAGGATTACCTCTATGTTGTTTCCTGAATTAAGCTTACCTTTATTTTCTTTCATGCAAGCACCAGCATGAAGAATACTGACAGGATATAAAAGTTATACTAAGTGAACTCTGTCCACACATTTTTTTCTATTATATAAATGTGATTTTCAGTGGTTTCTCAAATTACACTGCAGGAAACACACTTGTGTAATGTAATGTAACTTATATAATAAGTCTAAGTGGCATATATGATAAACAATCTATAATCCAGCATCCAGTCCAGTGTTTTTCAATCTTGGCAACTTTAATATGTGGACTTCAACTTTCAAAATTCCCCAGCCAGCTTCAGCAATGGTAATGTATAAATTATTTTAAAAATAGCACAACTGCTTCCCAACTTTTTCTAATATGAGAGTCACAGACTGGCTGGGGGAAAGTGCTATCGCCTCCTTGAAGTGGCAACAAGTATGCTGGCATCCCCATCCATATTCTGCCAAATAAAGGAGCTGGTAAATGACATTGTTCTTATTGGATGTAGTCTCAAGATTAGAAGATTGTTATGTCAACAACCATCAGCAAGTTCCTTTGCTCCAATATTAGTGAAATACGGTACTCAAGAGCAATTAAACGTTTTATTCTAATATCTAAAATTGCTGGAATTTGTGTATCCCCAACTTCATTGAATAAATATATATATTAATATATAAATATACAGATAGGCTAATCCTAAACAATATATCATTTTTAAACAAATTTTGGAGCCAATTCAAAATGCTTGGGTATGTGTGTATGAATATTAGCCCAAGGCCTTGGAACTGAAGGTTATGGAGTATAATCTATCACATTTGTCCACTGTGCTTTGGTAGGTAATTGTTTTTCAAGTTCTCAATCTAGGACTGAGAGAGAATGACTGGATAAAAGTTACCCAGTTATTTCTGTGCTTGAGGGAGGATTAAAATCTGGGTCCCTCCAATCCTAGTCCATTATCTCAGGCACTATCCTACACTGGTTCTATCTGTATGTATCAGATTTCAAGGCTGTGCAAATAAGCTAGAAATAAAGGAACAAGTGTTGAAAATCAAAACACTCTCAGTATAGATTTCCCTACAAGATTGTTCATTTTATTTTGCATCCTATAAAGCAAGGCATAAATGTACAAAAATCCTGAATTCATTAACCAAATGTCTTCACTCTGTGTAGATCTCTCTTTACAAATATATATTATGTACACAAAAGTCTTATAATGCAACAGTAAAATAAGAATACCCATGGAACCAGCTCTGAGCCCAATAAGAAAAGATTACAAGATCTGAGCTTATTGAATTAGAAAAAGATGAGAAAGGAGATGTCAATGTTAAAGTTATGCAACATGAAAAAGCAGACAGAATATCTTTTCTCACATACTAAAACTCTGGTTTTCAATGCTGTTGAATGATAGATGATCAGGACAGAATAAACAAAAATATTTCCTTCAAGAGGTCTATAAAATTTGCTGCCACAGTATGTAGTAATGCCTCAATTTGGACAGTTTTAAAATAGGATTAGATGAATTCACAAGGAGTAAAGTTACCAGTAACTACTAATCAAAATGGCTACCAATTATCACAGGGAATATGCATGTGAGTATCCATTGCTAAGATATTATGAGGAAGGAGATGCTTTTGCCTTATTATTTTGTTAATGGGCTTCTGGTTGGTCTTTACAGGAACAAAACCAGCCCGAATAGGCTTTAATCTCTTCCTTCCTAATCCTGACCTGTTTATTTTGGCAGGCATTACTACATCCTGAAGAAAGGATTATGGGCACCTAAACATAAACCTCAAGCGGCTATCTTTTATTACTCTGATGCATTCACAGAGATCAAAGTGGGCTGCTGACAAGCTGTGGAAGGAGTAATAAGCAATAAACTACTGCCCAGAGGAAAATAATGAAGTAAAACAGCTCAGGCTGGTCTGTCTGTGAAGAGCTCCTACATAACAGTTCCCTCTCGAGAATGTTTTCCTCTTCAAGGTCTTTTCTCCTCCTGGAAAGAGTAGAGAAAGTTAAATTACAAATGCCCATGAGCTACATGATCAGTGATGGCCCTTTTCCAAATGGCCTTGTCTAACAGACACTAGAAGGATGACTATTAAAGATAAGGCCTTTGAATCCCCATCTTTGCAGCCAAGAATCTGCCAGGCACTTCAACTATTATCCATTAAATTCTAATCAAAGAACTTTGTACTCCAAATTTGGTTTTTTGATTTGTTAATTCTGGTGGTCCAATTTAATTTATTCCTGTACGCCATTTTATTTGCTTTTGTAATATTACAGTGGTTCCCAACCTTTTCTTCACCACGGACCCCTTTTAAATACCTTTTGTGGCCACAGACCATGGCCATGGATCCCCCAAAAATAATTCAAGATTTAAATCATAACATTTCTTCAAGCCTCCATGGCCCCCCTGTGATGACGTTACAGGGGGCCCCAGGGATCCAGGGATCACAGGCTGAGAACCACTGTAGTACTGTGTGCAAATACACTATAAAATAGTTAAGGCAAGAATAATTATATAAAATCCAAGGCAACCACTTATTTCTACACCCTATTTCATCCTCTCTTTACCTATGCACCCTCTGTTCTGTTGCACTTTAAATTGTTAAAACAAGACCTTTGAGGATGCTCTGTAATAGACATCTTCAGTGTGGACTAATACAGTTGTGCTTTCTGGATAGAGTATGGCGTTAATGAACAGGCTGATGAGGGGACAGGCGAAAGAGGAAAGGAAAGAAAGACCACAAACCACCCTTTCACTCGGATGAGTTTAGACTGAAACTTACAGAAACGACAGAGAGAGAGGGAAAATGGTAAATATTGCTATAGCTTGTAAAGGATCTGAAGAAATCCTCTCTTCATCAATGATGAGTATTCTACACATCACTGAATAACCAGAGAGGGGCTGCAGGCTTCATAAACAGCTGTAGATAATGACTCCTTAGAGACTGTAACTGCATTATGTCTGAAATAGTAAATATCACTTTGACACAATTACTTTTATATTTTAAAATCTATACCCAATGTTCAGATTATGGAGGCAAACATAGCTAGATTATTTTTTTAAAAAACTTATAGTTTATTCCAGAAACTACAGTTAAGCATAACTTTTGAACACGTGCAGAAACAGAGAACATCCTTACAATCCTGGATGCCCTTCAGAAATGTACTTTCAGCTCCAGGAATTCTGCTGTCAGCATGGCTGTTTTGTAAATTCAGGAAGCTGAAGTCCGTACATTTGGGGGTGCCAAGTCTGGGAAAAGATGCTGCCACACATTTTTAAAACCAACTGCCAATAGAGTGGAAAAATCGAAAGTCCTGCTGAGCCTACTCTGAGCCAGCAGTAACAAACCAGGAAAAACAAAAATAATCACAAGGTTACATTTTGCTGCATCATTTAACTGTATTTCCCTCAGTACTAAGTTTCTCAGTGTGCCAAAATGGGAAAGATTAGTAATTTAACCAACATTGCAGTAGATTCTTCATTCACAATGCGAATCTGATTTCAGCCCAGCTGACATACCTTATAAAGTGTTAAAAATCTGGTCCTGCCATCCATCAGGCTCACCTCACCTCATCCTTCAAATCTGACTTTCAGCTTTATTATTATGTTTTTCTATGGGTAAGCTCATATTTAACAAAAAACAAGGATATGTTTTCAATGTTATGATTGCTGTACCCAGTTTTATTATATTTTATATGATATACCATACAGGCAGTCTTTGACTAATGGCCATAATTGGAACTGGAATTTTGGCTGCTATGTGATGTGGTTATTAAGTAAGCCATCACATGACCAGATCCGATTTTATGATCATTTTTATCTCAGGCTTCAAGTGAATCACAATAGTTAAGCGAATCACATGGTTGTTAAATGAATCATGTGGTTGTTAAGCAAATATAGCTTCCTCTGTTGACTTTGCTTGTTAGAAACCAGCTGGAAAGATTGCAAATTGTGATCATGTGCTGCAAGTTGTTGCAACTGTTGTATATGCAAGTCAGTTGCCAAATGCCCAAATTGTGACCCCATGACTATGGGGTGGTGTGAAATTGTGTGGTCAAAACTTTCAGAACACATCATAAGTCACTTTTTCCTAGGCCATCATCCGTTTAACCATTGTTAAGTGAACAGTCATAAGTCAAGGACTACCTACAATTATAATTTTGGTAAGGAGGTTTATCTTAGAGAGGAACACCAATATGATTAAAGGTACTTTTCAGGCAATCAAATGTTATCTTTGTTCTTATCTGAAGGCTCAATGTACAAAAATGAAAGAATATGCCTACCTGATAACAGGACTTTCATATTCACTTTTGGTTGTGCTCTTTTGTACACCAGGCCTGCCATTTTCCTAAAAATATATAATCCAGAAATGTAGCCATATTATAACTATATAGGCTAAACTTTAAAATAGGTGATAATAGCAACTAAAATTTTTGTGCATCAAATTATATCATTTATCCTTTCTAGATGAATCTGAGAATGGCATGGGTATTTGCTAATACAAGTACATTTATAACTTTAATATCAGTCTGTTTATACCACTTCAGACTGGGCCTTAAGAAGCCAACTGTCTTGGAAATCAACTCTTAATACAGGTAGCCTTTGTTTAGTAATCCCAATTGGGATTTGGCAACTTGATTGTTAAGTGAAATGACCACTAACTGAAACCACAACTGTGCTTATAATCTTGCTTCATCTTACCTGCAAATATTGTAAATGTGAGATTTGGTCACAGCGTTACTTTTTTCATCACTGCTGTAGGTCATTAAACAAGGCAGTTGCTAAACAAGCACTCCCCGTACAATAGTTTTTTTTATAACAGTGAAATTTATATATCGATAGTGTTGGAAATGTTTTAATTTTTCTTGATATCTATTGAATTGGTTTTTCTGAACATACTGTGCTTCAGATTTGTTGAATGGAAACTCCCATTTATCTTCAGACCACAGGCTGTTGATATTGTGAGTAGATATGATGGAAATTGTAGTTCAACTCTTTGAAGGATATCTTATTGAAGAAGTATACCATAGCTACAGGATACAATAGCCTCATTTAAAATGATATTTGGACAATATGAATGCTAAACATGAGATTTGATTAATTAAATACAGATAATATTCACATTATCTAATTGTGTGGTTGGAATAAGCCAGGGATTTCAAATAAGTTTGGAGGATGTTAACAGACAGGACTGATTGCTCCAGTGGAGGTATTTAAAACTATGCTATTTCAATTTCATTTAGATAAATATTAGGAGTACTACAGGCTAGTTACAGAAGTAAAAGTTCACTTGCTTACCTTAATCGTTGAATCAGTAGTATTTATTTGGTAGACAATATTGGGATCACTGTGGCTGATCCTGAAATGCATAATTGAATCCACATATAAGTCAACCGTGATTTGAAAAAACACCCCAATATTGTTTCAGCCTTCCCAAGCCTGAAAAGATTTAGTAATATAAATAAGACTTCCATTGTCAATCTTTAATGTTTAATATTTTAATTTTTTTAATGTTTTGCTTGTATGATATTGTCACTTGACAATTTATATGAGTGGCGCATAAATTTAATTAATTTTATCCCCATTCAGATAAAATACAATGACCAAAACGTTGCTGAGTGAGTTATAATCTAACTCATATAGAAGGCATGCTGGAGAAAGCTGGTCTACAAGAAAAATATCTCCAGCACATTTCTCACATTTCAGCTATTCAGATCCTGAAATTATCCAGATAAATGTATGTCAGGGGCAATCCATGTTGTCACACTTCAACATTTCCACTGCAACATTTGCATTTAGCTACAATTTATTAATAGTTTCAGTTTACCTGAATAAAGCATGCTCTAGAACATTCTTACTGCTCTTGGCAAGAAAGTAAGCCAACTCCCAAATTTGCGTATACATCAAAAGTGCAGTAGATACTTTCCACTGTATTCTGCTATTTATCTGAACATGGTAGCATAAGTAGTTCTTAAGCAGAAACGTATTCATAAGGAAAGCCGTCACCTGAGGTATGGTTAAATAACCCCACTGATTTGCACAACAAAATAGGAAATAGAGATGAAGATGAACTACTGAAAGCCACGGACACTGCTGAGTGAGAATGCAATTGGAAGAAGGGTTAATCCATGATAAGGGATTAGGCAGAATATTAAATTTAGCCAGTTTAATTCAGTGTACTGAATGATGGGCTAAGGAGAACAGTATCAAAACACATATGAGTTCACCAAGTGGCTTGGGAAGGAAGCAGCTTCCTTCCTGTTTTATTTCCTCAGCTCATCTTCACAGCATTAAAAAAAAAGATGTATCTCTAAAGGCTATTGAAATTGATTTCCCAAACTGTAAACTGAGACGAATTCATTTAAAGATCTAGCCTGCTCTGCCTCTTGGTCATGGATGGTATTCCAACAGAACTTGGAGAAAACCCTGATAAATGAGTAGTTCTCATAACAAAATCCTGCATTTAACTTAGCAGATTACAAGGGATTCCTGGTCTGCTGCATATGTTGCATTATTGATCTTCTAGTTAGAGAACAATCCCAGGCAGCTATAATGAAGCAGCAGTGAAAATACATCCAGCAGGCATTGTTTTGAGTAGAGCTGATTCTATGGATGAATGAATCCATTTTTAAACGAAAGTGACCTACCTATTCTTCTAGGTGACCAGCTGCCATAAAACATAAGCAATTAAAAATATTAAGTTCTACAATAACAACAAAAGCACAACTAAATGATTCAGTGAAAAACAGATGCAATGGACGGTCAAAAAAAGTATCTTCCCAAGGTATAGTGAAAAGAGGAGGAGAAAGTAATACTCAGATGTTGATGGAGAAAAAGTATTCTGCTTTCTTTCTTTCTTTTTTTCTTCTGTTAAATTGTGTCTGATTCTCAGAGACTACCTGGATAGTCCTGCAGGTTTTTTTGGCTTTTTCAGAAGTGATTTGCCATTGCCTCCTTTCTAGGGCTGAGATAAACTGGCTAGCCTAAAGTCACCCAACTGGCTTTTTGCTTAAGGCAGAAATAGAACTTAACAGTCCCTGGGTTTCTAGCCGATACTTTAACCACTACACCAAACTGGTTCTCTTTGCTTTATTATGCAATAATTAAACAAAAGTTTAAAACTACAATATCAAATTCAGTTTTCAATTTTAATGAAAGTTATAGTTTATATTATTAATTATTATTATTATTATTATTATTATTATTATTATTATTATTATTATTATTATTATTATTAAATTAATTTTCCTGGAAAGCCATCCACTCAATGGTATCACCCTTGATATGCTTAAATGTTGGCCAAATCATGTCCTTCCAAAATCCATCTGCATGTATAAATGTTTCCTCTTTTCTACTCATTTCCCATGCTATAGCTTTTAGGATTGTAGCCAAGAAGACCAGTAAAATGTGCGATGTAGGTTATAACTGTGCTTTATCTAGAAACTGGGCAAGGAAAATGGCAAGACAAGTTCTGTAGGTGGGACCACAAAGCACCTTGACAGAGCTGGATGGTCTATGGATTCTTCTTCCAGCTTATCTATTAACCGGGTAAAGCCAGGTTTTGAGCTCTGGGGATTTTCTCCTTGGAAGATCGCCTTATTCTTCCTTTTTTCTTTCTTTTTACTTCTTTCTTCTGGCAGTTTTCTTTCTTCAGCTGTGGTATCAGATTGGTTTTCCATAATCTATAAAAAGAGTGTAAAATTTTCAGATTGAAAAATTAAGAATTATACTCTTCCACCAGGATCTTCTTTAATATTAAATTACATGTAATTGTTTATTCATTAGAAAGTTGTTTTCTTACTTGAACAATTTAATTATTTGTCATCAAGTTAGTGTCAATTCTTAGCAACTGCATATATTTTTCTCAATCATGTTATATTTCTTTGCAGAGGAGTGCTGCCCAAATCAGCTACCAACAATGTACAGCATCATACTAACAAATAGTACATTTAAAAAATATATACTAAAATACAAATGACTAGCAAACTGAGAACTGAGTGCAACTATCGTATACAATTGGAAACTCAAAAGCTTGCCAGATAAAAAATGTTTTTAGTTGACAATTTTGGTAGGTATTCAAGTAGAAATACACATTGTCACATTAATAATGCCCAAAACATAAATTTGATTTTATCTATATCTAAACTACAAGCTGTAAAAAGGGGAATAGAGTTTGCTATTTGTTCTTAGCTGGATTTCCCATTTTGGATGGTGTTTCCTAAAAAGTTGCATAAATTGCCATTGCCAGATGATGGCTAACTTAAACAGCAAGAAAAAACAAACAAATTTCCTCCTATACTATATCATTTTTTCAGTTGTGCAGCAAAAAATTTATAGAATAATCACTAATAAAGTCATCATTGGTAACAATTGTGTTTAACCATGTGTAGATGACAAATTTGTTCAAGTATCCGACAAATCTGGGATGCATTGTGAAGAACAGCCTTTGGAAGTGCACTTATTTTTAGCTCTCTTTCCAGAAAACCAACCAGGGCTCCACTTAGTGGCTAGGGATTAGTGCCCCAAACTCAGCTTATATCAGAATGATAAACCAAGCCCAAGGCAGTGAGCCCAGACTGATGTACCTCCTCAACACTGGAGGTTTTTAAGAAAAGATTGGACAACCATTTGTCTGAAATGACATAGGGCTTCCTGCCTGAGCAGGAGGTTGGACTAGAAGATCTCTAATGTTCCTTCCAACTCTGTTGTTCTATTATTCTGTTAAAGCTACATTATGCTTTGATGCCCATGTTGGCTGAAGAAAATGCAGTAATAGTTCAACTCCCTCTGAAGAGAATGAGATGGAGAAACCTAGCTTTTACCATGTGAAATCACTACACCACTCACAAAGATTCCAGTCTGACCAACAGTAGCCAACACACACTGACACTAGAAACTTCCCTTTCCAGGTATAGAGGACAATATGCAATATACACTCAAAAACTATTGTCTCCTTTGTGTTTCACTTGCCCACAGAGGTGAGCATTGGTTCCTGTGTCAAAGTGCCTCTTGGAAGCCCTGCTCCTACAATTATGTCACTTACTATAGATTTCTCAGATGGGAAAGCCTACATACACAGACCTCCATATACAAAGACTTCCTTAGATCTCAGAACCTTGGGACTTAATATATTAAAATGCTTACATAACAGAATCTATTTTGTAAAGATACTGATTGTGAGAATTTGAATATTTTTATCCATAGAAATTAGGTTTGCACAAACTATTACCCAAATTAATGACAGCTCGGTAATTCACATTATAATGTTCAAATTACGTATCAGTTTGGGGCTGTTAAATTTCTTCTGCTGTGCGGTGGGAATAGCTGTGCACTGCTAGAGATAGGATCACAAGTCTGTTCCCCAACAACCTTCATTTTTTTCTATAGAAATCAAATGCCCATAAGAACATTTACTGTACCTAGTTTTGATGTTATACACCTACAGCATCCTCAAAGAACAATTCAGACCATTCCACAAGTTCTAAATTTTCATCTACAATAGTTTATGCACTTTTCCACAGAGGAAATATCAAAGTCCCTATTTAATCATGAAAGGAGGATTAATGAGTCGGAAAACTTGTATGGACACTATTTCATAATGATCAAAGCCCACCTCAAAGCAGAAAATCATCACAAAAGAGAATTCAGATATGGATTGTTTGGATACCAAGTTGGTTTAGCTGAATGTTTCAGATAGATTAGGACCAGATTTGAAATAGCTTGTTTCAGATTAGAACATTTCAATGAAACCTTTTTTATTCTCTGATTTTATATCATGCATTTCATGCAAAATGCAATGAGAGCAAGCAATAGATAGTTACATGTGAGAATCACAATGAATATATTTGGCTGTAACTAACTTTGGCTACAGAGATGCCAAGTACTCATATACTGCATGCATTCATGCATGCATGCATGCATTCATTCATTCATTCATTCATTCATTCATTCATTCATTCATTCATTTATTTAAAAATAGGATGTATTAAAGGGCATCCCTCCTTCCAATAATACTGTACAGCTCTCCTAAATCCTGGTGTACAGCATATAGTGAAAGTTAAAATAAGAACTATTTCACTGAACCAAGCAAGTAATGGCAAAATCAAACTTTACCACAGGAACATCTGGGTGTGCAGAATTGTTTTCAGTGATAGCCATATTGTTGCTCTTTTGGGGCAGTGTGTTTTTCCCCACCACAGCACCCTTGCTAAAGGAAAACTTGGTATGACTCTGAGAATCTTTTTTCTGTTTTCTTGGGCTTTTGTTGTCCCTTTTTTTGGGCACATCCTTCGTATTGCTTGGTAGATCTTGTTTGGGAATATCTCCTTCAATGCTTGGACTAAGGGGCTCATTTTCAGCCAAACAATCGACTAGAATGTCTGAGCAGATTTTGCTGTTTTCTAAAAGGGAAAGGTCTGTATCAGAAGTGGTAGTAGCGAAGGCATCCAGCAGTGCTGATATGGAGACATCATAATGTGGATAATAGAAAAGGTCATGAGGAATTATGGAGACTTTAGAAGGATTTGGTGTCATCGCTGATTCTTCATTAGCAATATTAAGGCTTTTGGAAGTATTACTGATTGGTTCATATTCAGGTGTACAAGTTGCTTCTGAATTATCTTTAAAGTCATGCCAATTAATTTCCTGATTAGCAGATGGGAATTCCTTTAAGTTAGATGATTGTTCCTCAGGGTCATCATTTTCTGCAAGCTTAGATATTATTTCCTGATTCAGCATCTGTAATACGTACTTCTGTGTGACCTCTTGTCCTATAGAGGTTGGAATTACATAGTCAGGTTCATTTGTCTGATGTTCTGATACCTTTTTAGATGAATGGGAAGTCCAAGGCAAGGAGCAAATCTTACTCTCAGGTGATTCTTTTATTTCACTGGCTGATTTCTGAATGTCAAATTCATCAGAATCAGCTGATTCAACAGAATCTTTACGGTAAATAAGAACAGTTGATAGGAGGTCATCACTCTTTACTGAAGCAGGCAAATTCAGTTGATTAACCTCAGATTGGTTTACATTGTTGGCAAGATTAGCAGGAGGGCTGATCTGAACCCTTCTTACTGGCAATGACCTCGGCCTCTGAGGTTCTTTTGTAGAAGAGTCCATATGACCAGCTTGGCTGTCATTAGGTTCAGTACTTGTTGCATGAAAATTTTGGTTCTCCTCATCAAGAGGCAAAGCAAGGCTATCAATTTGAGGGCATGGCAATTGGTTTTCTACTAGGTGAATAGGATATATATGTTCTCCATTTTCATTCAGGAGTAACACTTTTTCTTGTTTTTCTTCCTCTGGTAACTCTTTAATATGGACATAAGCAGATTCAATTGGAAATTCCTTGTCCAGATCTGAAAAGTCTTCCTATGTGAGATTAAATATAAATAATAACAATTAATACCTAATTATAAAACCACAGAATCTGAAAAAAAGTTGAATGGTTATATTTTCCAAAATACTGGGCAAATAATAATTCTAATTCAATATAAATGAACTATTCTTACCAAGCAAACTCTATTACAACTAATAATAATGAAATACAATTTGGGAATTCCACAACTATCTGTTCTGCTTTTTTAGCTCTCATAGGATAGAAGTGAAAGCTACTTTTTAAAGTTTATATAGAATACAGTTCCACCACAAAAAGTTGAAAAGAAGGCATTGGACAGAGACCTGGATAAAAGCGGACAGTGTATGTCTAATTCCCATTTGCTGAAAATTGAGGGTAGAGGAATATGACTATATGCATGAATTAATATGCTGATTGTCATAGTATGAAAACAAAATTCAGAATACTTTATTTTATTTGAAGGAAGCTCTATACTCAAGGTCCAATGTCTTCAACATTGGAGTTTGATATCCTATACCATTTATTTTGATGATCTTCTAAAGCAGGGGTCCCCAACCCTGATACGTGGACTGGTACCGGGCTGCAGCATGCCAGCAACTGGACCGCGCAAACAAGCAAAGCCCCATCTGTGGGATGCAGGCAGCACACAAAACCATGCCCTCTCTGGTCTGCAGAGAAACTGGTCCCTGGTGCCCAAAAGGTTGGGGATCTCTGTTCTAAAGGATTCACATAGCCATAACAATCATCAACTCAGTTTGGGCAATTTATGATGAAAGTACCTTCTTCTTTCCAGAACAGTGAAGTCCTTCATATTTGCTCAATTCAATATAGTGCATAATTATAGAAGAAAAGTGATTTGATTGTACTTTAATTTAAAATAATAGCTGAATCATCTTACGATCATAATATTGAAACCAATAACTAACTGATAAAACCTGATAGAAGTGGGCAACAATCATACAAGGCTGAAAGTCTGAAAATCAGTAAGCATTCCTTACTTAATCTATGTATGTATGTATGATAATGTATCAGAAAATCACAAGCAGTGATGCAATGTAATGTAAGTACCTTACCCCTTCCAGTTCTGGGAAATGCTCCAAAAACTGTGCCACATATGTCATGATGGATTGCTCATCAGGTGAATCAATTATAATGTCTGGGAAGAAATCACATGAAGCACCATTTCAATATTAACCAAAGCATCTATGAATGAAAAATAATTACCATTCCAAAACACAATCTTTTTTTAAACCACACGTTTACTTTATTCTTTGTACCTCAATATTCTTCTCCAGGTGCAAAATTTTCTTTTAAAGAACAAGCATGGTCTGGAAGATGATTCTAGACAAACCAGTGCTACCGGTAGTATCCTTCCTGATAAAGACTTTGCTAAATTAAAAATATTGATTTTTCTTCCTTTTTTCTATAACCTTCATATGTATTGTTTTTTGTTCTAGGAAGATGCAGTCTCTTAGTCTGAATTGTGCTATCACTTCTGTTTTGTATTAAATGCCATGAATGTCCTAAATCTTGTTCTGAACCATCTCTTTTAAGGATGGAGTACACGTTATGATTTATCTGCCCTGAATGATTTATCTGTTTCTGCTACATATACATGCTGCTGAGAATCAAAGATGAGTAGGGTACCTTCTGGTTCCAGAAGTCTTGGAATACCCAGATGGTCTTGTGCAGTACAGAATGCATCCTCTAAGTTTTCCCTGGGAGATTTGTCTAAAGCTTGCTTCATATCTACCAAACTGGAATCTATTGCTTTGATTACAGCTAAGAAGGCCAGGCCACTTCTCCAACTGCTGGTAAAGTCCTGAATTGCCACACCATATCTAAAAGAGAAAGAACCACTGTGAACATTCAGATACAAAACACAAGCTTAACAACTTTTGGAACATGAAAAATGGTTGCAATAAAATAACTCAGCTTTAGAAATAGAACTTCATAATTATAAGCTGACTAAATTTCCAAGTTTTTTTCCATATATTTATTTTTTGGGTATGTTTTAATGTTACTCTTCAACAAAATTTATTTCACACCAGTATTTATGTTTAAGAAAAATATATATAAGCATTCAACATTATGGATGCACAAGCAATAGAACACAAGCAATAGAACACAATCGAACTAGAGTCTTGGACTTTAAGAGAGCTAATTTCAATAAACTTAGAGAGCGCTTGAGAAGGATTCCATGGATGAGAATCCTCAAGGGGAAACAACTCAAGAAGCTTGGGAAATTTTGAAAAGTGAGATAATAAAAGCCCAGTCTAGCACAATACCAACAAAGAGGAAAAATAACAGCTCTCAAAAGAAACCAGCATGGCTGCCTAAAGAACTCTGATAAATTGAAAGACAAAAAGGACAAGTATAGAAAGTGGAAAGAGGGGCACATAACTAAGTCAGAATATCAGCAAATAGCCAGAGCCTGCAAAAATGAAGTAAGAAAAGCTAAGGCTCAAAATGAACTAAGGCTTGCGACCAAAGTCAAAACTAACAAAAAAAGCTTCTTTCAACATGGAAAAAACAAGAAAAAAGTGAAGGAAATGATTGGTCCATTAATGGGTGAAAGTGGCAAGAAAGTGACAAGCAACAGGGAGAAAGCAGAACTATTTAACTCGTTTTTTGCACAACTCGTCTTTACACAAAGGAAAAAAACCAGACCAACCTATTAAAAATAGTGCCATAAAAAACAATAGAAACACAAGTTAAGATAGGCAAGAAAATGGTAAGTGAGCACCTGTCCAGCTTAGACAAGTTCAAATCACCAGGACTAGATGGATTACACCCCAAGGTTCTCAAGGAACTGGCAGATGTGATCTCAGAACCACTGAACTACATTTTTCAAAGATCCTGGAACACTGGGGAACTACCAGAGGACTGGAAAAGAGCTGATGTAGTTCCCATCTTCAAAAAGGGGGAAAATGGATCCAGGAAATTACAGATCTATCAGCCTGACCTCAATACCTGGGAAGATTCTGGAAAAGATAATCAAACAATGAATCAGTGAACACTTAGAGACAAAAAAAGTCATTACTAAAAACTAACAAAGGTTTGTCAAAAACAGATCATGCCAGACAAATCTTATTGCATTCTTTGACCAAGTGACAAAATTAGTGATCAGAGGAAAGCTGTGGATACAATTTACTTGGACTTCAGTAAGGCATTTGATAAAGTAGATCACAACCTTCTACTTGATAAGATAGAAAAATGTGGGTTAAACAGCATCACCACCAGATGGATTCGTAGCTGGCTGACCGGCTGTACTCAGAGTGTGGTCCTCAATGGAACCGCATCTACATGGAGGGAAGTGTGTAGTGGGGTGCCCCAGGGCTCTGTTCTGGGCCCAGTGCTCTTCAACATCTTCATCAACGATTTGGATGAGGGGATAGATGGGGAACCATCTGCTGCCAGGAACGAATTCCCATTGCCCAGTACGCTCACACAGAGAAGGCCTCCTCAGGGTACCGTCGGCTAGACAATGTCGGCTTGCGACCCCCAGGGGAAGAGCCTTCTCTGTGGGAGCGCCAGCCCTGTGGAACCAGCTCCCCCATGAGCTTCGGATGGCCCAAGATCTCCAGTCCTTTCGCCGCGGCCTCAAAACACTCCTTTTCCACCTGGCTGACCTGGACTGACAGGGATTTTAATTATGTTTACAATTTTAACTCTAATCTTTAATTTATTTCAATTTTAAATTTTAATTTACTGTACAGAGACCTTTAATTTTTGTTTTTGTTAGCCGCCCTGAGTCCCTCAGGAGATAGGGCAGGATATAAGTCCCATTAATAAATAAATAAATAAGTAAATTTGCAGATGACACCAAGCTGGCAGGAATAACCAACACACCAGAAGACAGGCTTAAGATACAGGAGGATCTGGACAGACCTGAACACTGGGTGCTATCTAACAAAATGAAATTCAATGGTGAAAAAGTAAGGTTCTACATTTAGGCAAGAAAAACCAAATGTACAGATATAGTATAGGAGGTACCTTGCTCAATAGTAGTAACTGTGAGAGGGAACTCGGAGTCCTAGTAGACAATCACTAAAATACGAGCCAGCACTGTGCTGCAGCTGCCAAAAAACCCAACACAGTGCTAGGCTGCATTCACAGAGGGATAGAATCAAGATCAAGTGAAGTGTTAATACCACTTTACAATGCCTTGGTAAGGCCACAGTTGGAATACTGCATCCAGTTTTGGTCACCATGATGTAAAAAAGATGTTGAGACTTTAGAAAGAGTACAGGGAAGAGCAACAAAGATGATTACGGGACTGGAGGCTAAAACATATCAGAAACAGTTGCTGGAATTGGGTATGTCTAGTTTAATGAACAGAAGGATGAGGGAGGACATGATAGCAGTGTTTCAATATCTCAGGGGCTGCCACAGAGAAGAGGGAGTCAAGCTATTTTCCAAAGCGTCTGAAGGAAGGACAAGAAGCAACGGATGGAAACTAATCAAGGAGAGAACTAAAGAGAAACTTCCTGACAGAACAATTAACCAGTGGAACAACCTGCCTCCAGAAGCTGTGAATGCTCCAACACTGGAAGTTTTTAAGAAGAGACTGGACAGCCATTTGTCCAAAATGGTATAAGGCTTCTTGCCTGAGCAGGGGATTGGACTAGATGACCTCCAAGGTGCCTTCCACCACCACCACCACCATCATCATCATCATCATTATTATTATTTGTGGTGTGACCTAAATGAGATCTCATCCACTGAAATGCCAAATGTTATATCTACTGGCAGTCGAGCCTCCCTACCAAACATCAGTCTATATGGAGAGTACTCAGTGGCATCATTTTTCGTGCTGTTATATGTACGTACAACAGTGGAAATATGCTGTATCCAATGTTGCTTTTGTTCTGCAGTCGGTGTCCCCAGCATGTCAAGAAGGGTACGATTAAACCTCTCAGGCTGTGGGTCTCCTTGTGAATGATAGGGGGTGGTGCATGATTTCCAGATGCCCAATATGTCCAATAGTTGTTTAACAAGCCTGCTTTCAAAGTCTCTACCTTGGTCGGAGTGTATGCGCTGAGGTAGCCCATAACATACAAAAAACACTTCTAGAAGTACTTTGGCTACCATAGTGGCACACTGGTCCTTTGTTGGGAAAGCTTGTGCATAACGAGTGATCAGTCACAACCAATACATCATCATCATCATCATCATCATCATCATTATTATTATTATTATTATTATTATTATTATTATTATTATTATTATTATTATTTTCATGCATATGACTTGATGCTGGTTAACTCTGGTGCACCTTAAAGCTTAAATGTGCTTCCTATTTTTCCTGAACTAATTTAGGGCTGTTTTAAACATATATCTAGTTTTATTAGTTTTTATTTGCATGTAAAAATATACATCAGCCAGAAACCTCCTTAACAAATGCTTGTTTTCCAGATAGAATGTTCATAAATTAACATGCATGGCAATGCCATCAACATAAAGCGGTTTATAACAGAGAATGTAATAAACCCATGCTCAAACACATTTGATGATATCATAGCATCGTTTATTACCTGTGAGACACGAAGTATTTAAATACTATCTTGAAATTAAGGGTTGAAATGATTGGCCCCATAAAGGTCCCTTCTAACTGAGCAGTATTTGATTCTATGGGCATAAAAAAAACGCAGCTTGGACTCGATCTAGGAAGTGAATTGAGTCTATCTCATGATCAATTGACAGCACTGCTGGACACTAGCCACAGCAGCAAAGGGAAGCTGCTTTATTGGGCATTATAGGAAGTCAGTGACACCATCGCCTAATCAGTGAGTAGCCCAGTTTGCTTCCTGTTTGGCTTGAGACATCTGATAACATCATAATGTCACTGAGATTTCAAAATAGACTAATGGGTCTTCATGACCAGGAAAATTAGAAAAGGATAATTTTCCCTATCCAAGAATATACATCTATGGAGATAATGGTGCTTGTAATTTTTAAAGCAGAGAGATTAACATTTAGGTAGAAACAGAAACACAGAAAGAACTCGGGGCAAGTTGCTCTCTGTAACAATTTAGAGGGATTATAAACTGCTTCCTGAAATCTAATGGGCAAGTAAACACAGTTTATTCAAATTATTTAAACTGTGAATATATACCTTTGCACAAGATGAATATTTAAAAATATTGCCATAAGCTTTTTGTAATTTTCTTTCTAGGGGAAAAAAACTTAGGTAGACAGTTCTAACCTAGAATATATTCTTACAGAAATGTGATGTGCATAACATTGTCATTCCACTGACCCATTTTAAAACTGTTCTATAAGGAGTCATTAAACAAAGAAGACATGGAAAGGAAGGTGCATGGAAGCTGCTTGCATTTTAGACTAGCATTTTAACTGGCAATGAAGCCACTGACCATTCCAAGCACAAAAGACGCTAAGATGCATATATAGAGATGAAAATCTGTGGACAATGGAACTTCCCTTCAGATAAACAGATTACTATACCCCTTTCCTTCTTCAAAATAAATGGATAGAAGTGGGAAAGTGGAATCACGCAGCGGAACTCTAGCTCAATTTTTTGACAAATTATAATTTTCCTCACTTTCTCCAAGAAAACTTACTAAGAGAGAGAACTGGTACATTTACTCTGGTTTCACGTGATTTTTGTATGGTAATATAGATTTGCACAAATACATCAATTGCAGAGAAAATCTTTGTATTATCAACCCAAAGATCACAGAACAGAAATGTCAGGAAAGCTGATCAGCTTGATAACAGGCTTAGTTACATTCTGTTCTTGTACTAGAACCTCTTTACATTGCTTTAAACAGATCAAAACTGGATATTTTTCTTCCATCTAACAGACAATGAAATTGACTTTGTGTTTTTTAAAAAATGAGGGGAACCAACTTACTTTCTAGTTTTTCTTTGAACCCAAGTTAAAAGAGCCTTGATTGCTTTCCGCTGATCCTTCACAGAAACAGACATGTTTCTCTCAACATTAGGTGTGCTGGGATGAGATGTATCTGAATCAGGGCCACTTGGCCCTGATGACAGGCTAGATGAGGAGGAGTTCCTATTGAGGTTGCCTGTAAGTTCCTTTATCTGTAACGAAAAAGGCAATTATCGACATCAGAAGTACAAAACAAAGATCTATCATCTAGTCTTGCTCTTTTCCGGACAGTCAGCCCTTTTTGTTGCTTTAGGCAAGAGACTGCTTGCAGGCACGTCTTCAGAGCTGACCAGAGTTCAGTTAAGGCCAGTGTAATGCACCTGAAAACAGCTGGCCATGCCCTAAATCCGTGGTGGTGAACCTATGGCACGCATGCCACAGGTGGCACACAGAGCCCTCTCTGTGGGCATGTGCGCCGTTGCCCAGTCCTAGGCCTTCAGGTGGGTTTTATAAAACCTTTTTGCTTTAGGCCTCCGCCGTCGTGTGCAAAACAAAAGGTTCAATGAATGAATCAATTTCAAATTCTCGTGGAAAAAAAAAATCTCACAAAGTTGGAATTGATTGATAAAACTTTTTAGTCCCACCCAGTCTGCCATTACCACCACAGCCAAGCCCACCCAATGGGCCACACCAACCCAATGGGCCACGCCCACCTGGCACCCGACTATACATAAGTGGGTTTTGGGTTGCAGTTTGGGCACTCAGTCTCTAAAGGTTCTCCATCACTGTCCTACATCGTTAGCATTGGCAACTGGCATTCCAATATATATAATAAAAATACACAGCACTTTTCAACAGCCAATCTTTTGCAGTAACATGGCCCAGATCTGGGGAAAACTATGGGTGCTGTGAATAAACAATCCAGAAACATGCTCACTTAAAGAGTACCATATTTATTCTGTGGACAATATTCTACTTTATTTCCTCAGCTTTAAGAGATTGCAAAAATAAGTAATTTGCATATATTACAATGGAGGCAAACGATATATTTGCAACTATTGCTAAGTAATGTTCCTTAGCCATTAATAATGTAGTTGCACAGCAAAGATTTATATACTGTATGTGAACTGCTTTTGTTCACTAAGAGGTAAGCTTTTGTCTTCTTCTTCCTCTTCTTCTTCTTCTTCTTCTTCTTCTTCTTCTTCTTCTTCTTCTTCTTCTTCTTCTTCTCCTCCTCCTCCTCCTCCTCCACCTCCTCCTCCTCCTCCACCTCCTCCTCCTCCTCCTCCTCCTCCTCCTCCTCCTCCTCCTCCTCCTCCTCCTCCTCCTCCTCCTCCTCCTTCTTCTTCTTCTTCTTCTTCTTCTTCTTGACTCAATAATAAATCTACCCATCTATTTCTATTGGACAGACTCACCTTTCCATAAACAGATCTCTTTCTCTCCAGAATAGGGATTGTATTACAGCAGAAAAGCCTGCTTAAGAAAAGGAAAGTGCTTCTGCTATTTCCTCCTTAGTGCTGCAGGCCTTCATGTATCTGCCTTGGTATCTGAGAATTCTACTTCCCTGAACATCAGATTTCAGGGAAATCAGTATAAACTAACACTCTGCCCTCCTGTAGTTGTGTTCCCTTGAACTCTCTCCAAACCCTTCTTGCCTTTGCCAGAACATCACATCTCCCCCCCACCCCCCAGCCCCAAGCATTCATGGAAAAAGAACCCAGCATGTTAAGAAAGGTATTTCTACTAAATATGGATTACCTTATATTGCAATAACATGATTCATTAGAATCTGCCTTTTTTGTGGAAAGTTACCAAATGATAGAAAGGAAAAAAATACTCCAGAGTTTGAAAGAGATAACACGTTTTTAGGAGCAGGCACAGTTTGGAGACAAGTGTTAAACTTTATGAAGAATGTATTTTGGGAATGACCTAACAGCAGTAAGACAATGCTAAAATCGATGCCAATGTCACTTTGCAGTAGAACAGGATAAACAACCTGATCTTTTAATGAGCAATAGGCAGCACCAGGCACGGAAGATTCTTTGCTTTTCAAAGGCCTGACATATTTACTTTTTAACAGATGGTGGGGCGGGAAAATGTCTTCTCATGTTTCCTGGCTTGTTAGCTCCCATTTTGCTATTTGAAAAATTGGCTCACCTTTAAAGGAATAATCATATTTAGGAAATAGCAGCTGAAATGGAGGCAGCCAGAAGGAAAGTAGTAAATGGCAAAATAGTTGAAAGGAAATGGTAACATTTTTTTTCTTACCACATTCACACAGCTACTATATAATTATCTGATCAAGTTTGGCCCATTCTAAACACTACATTATTCAAAAAGTGTCTGGTTGGAAATGTTGCCGGGTTGTTGTTTTTTTCTCCTTTCTCTAGCAAAGAAAATTTATTTTGATTTGACCGTTTTGAAGAAAAAATAAAGATTTTAAGCATGCTATTTAGATTTTTTTAGTTGAATGAGTATGTTTATTTTCTAGTTATAAAGTTTTGACAAAACTATCAAAAACCCATCATTGGGGGAAATGAGTTCAGTTGGCTAAGCAAAGGCATCATCATCATCAACATCTGACCAATCTTGCGTAGGCAAATAATCTAAATGTGGAGGGCTAACTATTCCACCTAATACTTTTTAAAACATATTCATGAGAATAATGCTGCTTGTGATTTTAACAAACTCTCTGTCACCAATAGGGGTTTTTTTTTTCCTTCCAAACACTACAAAGTAATATATGCATTTTTTTAAAAAAAAATCCATTTATATCCCGCCCTTCTCCGAAGACTCAGGGCGGCTTACAAGCTTAGCAGTAGCCTTCATTCTATGTATATGCCTGCTTATTAGGGCTTTCACACACACCCCAGCGGCATTATTACAAAGTCAGCTTAATTGCCCCCAACAATCTGGGTCCTCATTTTACCTACTTTTAATGTGGTAATGTGGTTGCTCACTGGCCGTTGAGGAGAAACCTGCTTACAATTGATCTTTTTTCAAGAGAGCAATGTAAATTATTTAAATTATATTAGTGGCAAGAGGGCACAAATTTCACATGCTCTGCTGCTGGCTATCAAGTTCTCATGTAGGACTTAATCCTGAAATATGATTGAAAATTTCACTGTCTTTCTTAAAATTAGAGGAAAGATGATCCTGGGGATTGAGTTTCCAGAGAAGTACTTGCTAAATTGATACCCTGAAGATCGGCACTTCTAAATCTCCCAATCTCCCTTACATTAAATCCACAATGATTATCTAATTGTTATAATGGGTTTTAATGGGTTTTTGTTGTTATTGTTTGGTTATTTATATCTGCTTAGTTTTGGATTTTCTTTTTTAACTGCATGAGCCTCCCAGAACCATGTTTGTCAGGTGGGCAGCTATACAAATTAAATAGATCAAAATAAATAAATAGCATCTATCTCCCTAAGTCTTTTCAGAGAGTGAAGGGGCTTTTGTGGGTTTGGGAGTTAGCAAAATTTAATTGTGCAATTTGTAATAACTCAGTTGCCCAAATTAGAGTAAGCAGAAACAATTCATATTTACTTGAAAGCATCAGTAGGTACAATCTCTAATATCAATCAAAGTTTCCTAAAGATATACTTTAATATATGTAGAATTCAGAATGACATAGTTATGCAACAATTAAATATTTTTTAAAAATGATTGTAAAAAGGAAGTAAAGAAGCTAAGACAATAGATTGAGTAGGTTATTATAATTAAATCTTTTCTACAAAACTGGCAGTTCTCTCCTCCTGGAAAAGGCCCAAATTCACTCGAGCCATATGATCTGCTTAGGTAAAACTCACAGAATATTGATTAGGTTCGAAGGACCTGCTGTTCTCCCTCCTAGAAAAGTTTTCAAGTCCTGATTTCCACATCTAGTACTCGGGTAATATTTTCAATCTATCAAGGTGGCATAAATAGAACTCTCAGTCACGTTAAAGGTCATTTGTGGAAGAAACAGCAACATTTGTAGAGGATAGAAATGAATGAGAAGTATTGGCCAAAATAATAATAATAATTTAATTTTTATACCGCACTTCTCCCGAAGGACTCAAATCTGGTTCCCAATCTATAAAATAGGGACAAGTTAGATCTGCTCCGAACTGGTGTTTTTAAATAATTGGAAGCATATTGATTACATGGGTAAATTGTTGTGTGACATTTCACATTTTAATTTCAGTGTTAGTACAGTGAAACAATGCACATCTAAGGTAAAGGTAAAGGTTCCCCCGCACATGCGTGCTAGTCGTTTCCGACTCTAGGGACCGGTGCTCATCTCTGTTTCAAAGCTGAAGAGCCAGCGCTTGTCCGAGGACGTCTCCGTGGTCATGTGGCCGGCATGATTAGATGCCAAAGGCACACGGAACGCTGTTACCTTCCCACCATAGTGGTCCCTATTTTTCTACTTGCATTTTTATGTGCTTTCGAATTGCTAGGTTGGCAGAAGCTGGGATGAGTAACAGGCGTTCACTCTGCTACGCGGCACTTGGGATTCGACCCGCCAAACTGCCGACCTTCTGATCGACAAGTTCAGCGTCCTAACCCACTGAGCCACCGTGTCCCTAATGCACATCTACAACTGTTTAAAAAAGCAGTGCAACTTTTATTTTTTTGACTGAGTCCTACACTTGGCTTTTTGTGGCATGTTGGAAATCACATTCCAAAAATTACATTAGGATAGGATAGAAAGTGGAAAGAGCCAAGGATAATACCTAAATTTGATTTAACATAATGTAAATGTAAGTAAAATTACATAACATAAATACTATGCACATGTAGTACTACATTGTCCCCATGTGTTAATTTTTCCCTCCATCAAAATAAAAAAATGACAATTTGTTTTAAGGGTTTCTGGGACTCACATCTGAGGATTGAGAGGTTCAATTGCAACCTTATGCTGGGGCCTCAAGTTTTGCATCTCTGTTTAAAGCATAATTGGCAAGATGCACACCATTAAAATGAAGAATGCAATGACTGGAGACTGATCTAAGATTTGGATGAGAGCCAGTGGCATTTAAATCAGGCTGGACTTAAGTAACTGGATGAAGAAAACCATTTGTGATGGCAAAGGAAATGTCCTGAGGAGGAGGAAGAGGAAGGTAGAAAAGTAAGAGGTAATAAGGCTCAGGTGATGGGATCATTGCCATGGTCCAAATTTTGCACTGTGGTTAGACAAAAAGATACAGATGACAGCAAGCATCTATTTCATCTGTATCCTTTTTTGCAATCTGTTTTCTGTTGAAAGCGAAAAATGTGAATTATAGCACTGGTTTTTTTACCTGA
The DNA here is from genome assembly GCF_964194415.1 of Vipera berus. Lineage (NCBI taxonomy): Eukaryota > Metazoa > Chordata > Lepidosauria > Squamata > Viperidae > Vipera > Vipera berus. The sequence continues at coordinate 25,855 of NW_027673546.1, forward strand.
AAAAACAGGATTATGTTCCATATCAGGCCCAGTACCATGGAGGAGTTTCCATCTGCTATTTCAGATGCATCAATGCTAACCAGCTTTACCTAAAGAAAAACAGTTTACATTTTTCAAAGTTATGTTTTCAAATAAATAAATACATTTGTCATATAATTGATGTTCAGTTGTGGAACTATAGAATGTCTGTACCATCTAAATTTCTCGATAAGACTAGGCAATTTTTGGTCACATTGCGCTTTTTTACAGTGCAATATCTACTGACTACTGTTTCTATCTACGTTTCTATATAAGCTGTGCTAGTTTACAATATACACAATCCCCCTCTATCACACTTGTTGCCATAATCACAGAGGTATTATTATAGATTACAAAATCCTTAAGGGCTCTCAGTAGCGTAGAAATAAATAAATAAGAAACAATATATAAATGATGTCAAGATCCAGATGCTCTCCAGAAGAGCTCTATTTTCTAGTTGCTTCCAAAAGCCATGTAAGGTGGGAGCCAAACTAGATGCTCATTGGGAGGCCCTCCCAAATAACTAGACCAATCAATGAAAAACAGCATCACTGAACTTTGCCCTCCTTTACCTTCCTAAAGTGTGGCAATACTGATACTTATTCATGGGTTGATTTAACTGGTCAAATCAGAATATGCAGCCCTGCAGATATGTAGACATCAAGCCATGTAGGGCTTTCTAGGTTAGGACCAGCACTTTAAATACCACTCAGAAACCTGTGGGCAATGAATACTAGTGTAATATGTTCCCTTCTGTTGAATACTGATCAGCACATGGACTGCTGCATGTTGAACCAATTGTGGTTTCTAAGAACTTCAAAGGCAGCCTTGTGTAGAGCATGTACAGGTAGCCCAGGCAAGTTTTGGTGATAACATGAATTGCTGTAGCTAGAACCACTCCACGTTGGGTTGCAACAGGTACATGAGCTAAAGCTAGAGAAAGTCCTCTGGCCAGTCCTAGCTTTTTTTAGCAGAAGCCATGAGTCCAGAAGAACGCTTAAGTCACAAACTGATCCTTCAGGTAAAATCTGCTCTATCCAGAGAGTTTTTTGAAATGAACAAAGAATCTCAATGGACAAACAGTAATTCTGTGTTAGTAGGATTCAATTTAAGCCCTCTCCTATCCAGACTATCATTCCTCTATGTAAACTAGACCACATAATCAATTCCCCAAGATATCTACATCTACGTTTACTGAGGCTGTCTATAATAACCAGATCTTGTAAGTCTGATTTTGCTGTACCTTCTCCTCCTTATGAGTCAGTGAATTAAGGAGATGGCTGTCTGAGCAGCTTCTAAACATTGTCTGGATATTCTGGGTTTAAGAAGTTTTAACCCTTTTTATCTTGGAAATGAAGCCTTATTTTCTACACAGAACCACACAGCCTCCAGATACTGAAACAGGACTTCCGCAGAATGTTCAGTCTAGCTTAGCAACTTCATGTAAGTGTTAAATAAGAGGGGGAAGAGAACCAATCCTTGCATCATCCTGCAAGGGAGTAGTCTCTAGTCAATTTCTCCTGCCCTTGCCCCTCAAGTGGAATCATCCATCAAGGAAAGACCATAACAACTGCATATAGTGACTGCATTCCTCAATCACTGCAGACAGTCCAGAAGGATAACATGGTTGATGGTATCAAAGACTGCTGAAAGATCCAAAAAGGACAGGAATGGATGTACTTTGTCCATCTGGGTCCCAACAAAAATAATCTATGGCAGCTATTTAATAGTTATCTATTTAGTAATAAAAACTACTGGTTTGCAGCTACAGATTACTCTTCAAAAATGACTATACTGCACAGAAATATACCCTCTAAATATTTTTCCAATGTTCTCTTATCTAAAACCTACTATTAATTTACTTATGAAATGCTACTACATGATCACAAAGTATTCAGTTTACTACCAAAAAGTATAAAAATTAACATACTTTAGATCTAGCATCCTTAGGAATAAATACATTATAAGCTAAAAAGAAGCAATACTACATCACATGCATATAGAACATGTTACTTATAGGTAGTCTTCAACTTATAACCACAATTAGGACCAGAATTTCCAGTGCTAAGGAAGGCAGTTTGTTCAGTGAGATGCACCTGATTTTACCTTTTGCCACAGTTATTAAGAAAATTGCTGCAGTTGACTGAATTGTTCAGTCATTAAGCTAATTTGGCTTCTTCCATTGACTGCTTGTCAGAAATCAGCTGGGAAGGTCATAAGTGGTGATCCCCATGATCCTGGGATGCTGCAACCATGGTTACCAAGCACCCAAATTTTTGTCATATGACCATAGGAACACTGCAACAGTTATAAGTGTGAAGACTAGTCATAAATCACATTTTTTCAATGCCATTGTAACTTCAAACAATAGCAATAGCACTTAGACTTATATACCACTTCATAGTTCTTTATAGCCCTTTCTGAGCAGTTTACAGAGTCAGCCTGTTGCCCCCAACAATCTGAGTCCTCATTTTACTGACCTCGGAAGGATGGAAGGCTGAGTCCACCTTGAGCCGGTGAGGTTTGAACTCCTGGCAGTGAGCTGAATTAGCTTGCTATACTGCATTCTAACCACTGTACCACCATGCCTCCACCAGTTGCTAAACAAATGGTTATCAGTCCAGGACTATCTATACTTGATTGTTTTTCCTTCATTCTGGGATTAGCCCTTCCCACTAGGGAAAAACTGAACACAACTAGACACAGGGAGAGTTTTTTCCCCCTGTACCATCATTTTGCTTGACACCCAATTCTCACAGTGCTGTCTAATGTCTATATGTATTTACCCATGTAGTATGTCTGTAGTATTATTTATAGTTTGCCTTTTATTGATATTATTATGAGAATTATTATTCTGTTGCTTTGCATGTACACTGAGAGCTTCTGTAGCAGAGACAAATTCCTTCTGTGTCTAATCACACTTGGCCAAAAAAACTATTCAATTCAGTTCAGTTCAAAAGACTCCCTGTGTCTAGTTGTCCTGGTACGCAATGCCCTGTAGCACTGTCTCAAGGAAAGGAGTTAAAACAGTTTATGTCCAGGATATGAGGATTCTGCAGTCTGCAGGTCTCAGCCCTCCTTCTGACACATGCAATACGCAGGACTTCTATGGAAAGCAGACTGATTTGCAATTATTCCTTCTGCAGTCTTGATTATCCTTTGAAGTCCGTACTTGCCTCATTTGATTGCTGTACTAACCAGACAATTATAGAAATACAAATTTAATAATTTATTTTTTTTAATAAACAGCAAAAACAATAGTGATTAAAATTTTGATTTTGGTTTTAGAAAGTTATAAATGGGCCAAGGATCTGTATAAATTTGAAATAAGAGTTTTGAATTTATAAGGTGCTGGTGACGACCTATAAAGCCCTAAATGGCTTGGGTCCGGATTATCTGAGGGAACACCTGCTGCCGGCATCAACTTCCCATCATCCTGTGCGCTCCCACAGGGAGGGCCTTCTTAGGGTATTGCCAGTAAACGATTGCCAGCGGGTGACTCCCAGAGAGAGGGCCTTCTCTGTGGGTGCACCTGCCCTCTGGAACCAACTTCCGATGGAACTTAGGACTGACTCTGACCTCCGCTCATTCTGCCGGGACCTGAAAACTTGGCTCTTTGAGCTGTCGGGCCTAGACTGAGGGGTTTTAATTGGGTTTTAACATTTTAACTTTTTAAATTTCGGGCCCTAAATTTAATTAATTGTTTTAATTAACTGTTTTAATTTTTTTTAACTTTTGTATGGTATGATTTAATTGCCCTGTAAACCGCCCTGAGTCCTACGGGAATAGGGCGGTATATAAGATAAATTAATAATAATAATAATAATAATAATAATAATAATAATAATAATAATAATAATAATAATAATAATAATAATAATAATAATAAAGCTCCTTCTGGTGGACTTTTGTTTTTTTTAAAAAAAATAAATTTTTAAATATTGAACACTAGAGGAAGCTAGAGCAAACTGAAGATTACAATTAAAGGAGATGGGCACATAAACTCAATTTACAATTACAGAATGAAGCAAACTATTCTAACACTGGACATATTGAAGGATATCTTTGAACAATGGGATCAGAAGTTAATCTTAACAGTGTCAACAGAGACATCTGCCTCTATGGAGTAATTGTGTCTAAAAGATGTTACGGTAGAGGAACAAGTTCTACTTGAAAAGACTAAGTCTGAGTTGAACTTGGATTTATAAATTACAGGCTACAAGAATTACATGGAAAAAGTTGCTACACTGGACATACAAAAGAAACAGGCTGCTATATTAATAATTAAAATGGATATACAAACAAGAAACTAAGAGAGTGACTTGGATAATTTTCCTATATTGGATTTACCAAACCAGATTGTTAAAGTTCTGAAGAATCTTGTGAGATGGAACAGAGTAAAAATGAAAAGAAATCAAGTTTTACAAAAAAATATTAAATGGACTAAAAATTAAGATAACGGAAGTAAAAAGAAGGAATTTAAGTTGGTTTATTTGATCAAGGTTAAAACAGATATGTTGTTATCTCTGAAAACACTTAATGGCCTTTTGATGACACTAATATTGAAATGCTGTCTTATGTATTTGTTTATAAATAAAAGATGGGGTATGGGAAAAATCGTTGTATTTAAGAAAAGCTGTTAAGTTATTAAAATTGTTAATACTTTTGATGAAGGTAAGAAGTAACTTCTTTATATTTCTTTTTACTTATTTTTAATTTTCTATTTCTATTTCTCTTTTTTCCTTTTTTATTTCTTTTCTGCACCTTCTATTTTCTTTTTACTAAATTTTATTTTAGATTGTATTAGTTTTTATTCTTGTAATTATAATCTTTAATAAAATTATTATTAAAAAAAACCAATATCCTACTTGCCAATTTATTGGACAATTTGCTTTTCTACTGGTTAGAAGCATGTCAAATTCATTGGTTTCATTAAATATCTCACTTTTTTTTACTGAATATACTGTATATGTATATATAGATCAGTTTCAATCTTAATTCATGAAAACAGCACAGAGCATGGTGTTTAAATCTCACTTCATCTCCCTTTTGACACAAATTCTGTGATTAAAATGTACAGTAGCTACATTCATTATTTCAAGCACAAACATGGATAAACATCTTCTGATGTTGAATTTATATTGGTCAAACTGAATGGATGCCAAAGTACACACTATTGTCCTGTGAATCCCTCCCAACTCACCATAAGCAACTGCAGCTAATGATGCAGCCACACACTAGAGAACAACATGCTATCAAGCTACATCAACTAGAGCAGGGGTAGGCAACCTCGGCTCTTTTATGACTCATGGACTTCAACTCCCAGAATTCCTGAGTCAGCTAGGCCGAGGTTGCCTACCCCTGAACTAGAGGATCCAAAGGATGCACTAAAATATGTCTCTGTTGTGCATTACCACAATTGCTACTTTGCCCTTCAGTTAGATATCTGAATTTTTTTAAGCCGAAGCAATAATGTTTATGTTGAGTATCTCCATTTTGGACCATTTTATGATTATATAAGGCTTCAAAATTCATTATTCTATTCAAGTTACATTTATTAGGTTACTCTGATAAATGTATTCTGGCAAACTGCGTGAATAGAACAGGAATAATTATGTGAGCACCATATGAGCTTGTGGGTGTTTGGAAATGTGAACATAACATGTTTCTAATGCAAACAGGAGCTTCAAAGCCCTTTCAGCTATCTTGTAGGGATCTGCTTTCTCCATTCATTTTTACTTCACGGCTTTTAAAACAGTCACTGCTTTTTAGGGTGTGATCAATTTACTGAAGAGTAAGACTTCAGGCTTGAGATTCAGGGTTCTCATACTGAAACTTATTTCACAAGAGAAACAACAGCATGTCTTACTTATTCCCAATAACACTCCCTGCAGGCAAAAACGGAAACAAGGGAATTTCTGCTACTCCCAGTGACAAGGTTAAATTCCAGTATGATGCCTTCAGCATTTCTTAAATAATAGTAAGAGTACTGGAACTGTCCCATGACCCTTTCAGTTTCTGCATAACTGCACACCACGATAGTCCCTTTGAATCTCTTGTGGTTTAATATTTAAACCAGCAACTTTCCTTACTGCCAAGGGAACTTGAAAATGTTTTCCTATCTGCTTTTCTCTTAAAGAATTCAAATATACTGCCTCCTGAGGAGTAGAAGAAGAATGGACAATCTTAAGAAGAGATCACTACTGTCCTTTATCGTTCAACCTGGATCACATCAGCTCCAGTCAACATGACGATTGTGGGAACTGCAAACCAATTTATTTGGAGTACATCAGGCTGCAGAAGTATGCCCTAGGCCCGCAGGAGTAGGCAACCTTGGCTCTTTTATGACTCGTGGACTTCAACTCCCAGAATTCCTGAGCCAGGCTGGCTCAGGAATTCTGGGAGTTGAAGTCCACGAGTCATAAAAGAGCCAAGGTTGCCTACCCCTGCCCCTAAGGTGAGATCAGACACGTGGATTACATGTTAAATATTTAAGTTGCTCAGATATTTTTGCTTAAAATGAGCCCAGATGAGCTCAGATATTCACTAGGAGTGATGCCATATGAAGAAGCATTGTCTGAAATACATCTTGTTTGACACTGGCTGACTTCCCTCATTGTGCTGTAGGTTGTATAACCATTGTTAGTAAAGTAGGACAATTCCTACGAATTCATGTTTTTGGGCTAGTGGGCAAATGTATAACTCCAAGAGCATGGCATGGGCATTGCCACAGAATGGCTGCCACAGAGAATGTCATCGCTTACAACACCCATCAATTTATCAGAAGGCAAACAGGTTAGGGTGTTCCCTACCACTTTCTCTACCATTTCAGCTTACTATTGTCTCTCCCCACCCCAAGACCAAATTTCAGCACTAGTCTATAGTTTCTTTCCATTTTCCCTTTTTTCTTGCTTTCTATGGGCCTAAACACATTCTAAGAATAAAAGTGATGCTTAATCCTGATGCTTTGCTTCATAACATACAAGCTTCCCATATATTTATTTTTTTAAAAAAAAACCTTGAATCTTAACAAAGTATGAAGTAGGGCAGGGACTGGAACTGGGTCGCACAGCTGAAGGTGAGCTGTTGGTAAGCAGGCAAAACTGAAATCATGCCCCCCCCCCCAGTCCATGGAAGAATTATCTTTCACCAAACTGGTCCCTGCTGCCAAAAAAGGTCGGGGGCTAGATACTAAGGAAGGCATTGGCAGGCACAATGGCATCCATAGGCCTCAAACTGAGAAATCAAGCACTAAGTTATCAAATTCTAAATTCACGCAAAATGCAAAATACAACAATCCAACAAAATATGGTTTCCAAAAATAGAAAAACACAATCAATGACAAAAGGAGCATTCAGTTCTGTTACTAAGATAGAGTTAAATATATAGAGTCTCACGAGCAAAACTGTTACTTTAGGAAAAGCCTGCAGACAACCCATACTTTTAAGAAGTCAAGCAGACTCTGATTCTTCCATTAGTTTCACTAAAGAGAATATTGGTTATACTATAAAACTTTCTGTTTCTGAAGCCTTAGCATCTTTCATAGCTGAAGGATTGAAAAACATATTTAGAATCCATTCACAGAAGTCTGTGTCAAGTTGAGGTTAGATGTGGGTCCACAATGAAGAACATCTATTAAAATTTGCAAGTTACAAAGATTTTTATTGGCTTTCATTGCAACCAGAATTGGACCACTATTATGCCTATGTTGGAAGTACAGAAATTATAATGGAGTTAAAAGTTACCTAAGCTATATCCGTGAAATCATGAAGATAACTTGAAGATTTTTTTAAAAAAAACAATTAGGGAATGGAAAATTATGCTAGGAGACATTTCCTGTGTACAACCACTGTATTCAGCTCTTGAAGATTCAAGAACTCCCCTTATATTAGGCTGCTCTGATTATGTTATGATAATTTTTACTCTTCAAAATCCTCTTGCTATCAGTCACTTACAAATATTATAGGTACCCTCAGGAAGGGCTGGACACACAAGTCACTCCATCTGTCCCTTTAAAAAGTTCACTATGTCTAAGAGTAGCTTCACCTTACATACTGAAGATGAAGCACCTTACTATGACATATTAAACCCCTTAGCAACCAGATAAGTATGTATATGTGAAGTATGATGTAACAGCACATGCAGAATTCAGTGGCATAAGAAAAATAATTCAGGAAGACAATAACCCCCCACACTACTGAAGTTCCTTTTGTAATTTTACTTGTTAGTTCAACACCTTCATCAAACTTTTTCTGTCCCAGATGAAGTTCATTTGTCCAAGGCTGGCAATGGCCTCCTTCCAGATCCACAATATAAATAATTATACACTTGAAGGAATTATTTTTTTAAAAAAAAAATTAGATGGCTGCCCAGGTTGTGCAATACAACTCTGTACGGCTAGCAACAATAATAAAATCACAAACCTGGAAGACAAATCAAGAAAAACCAGGGGACTAATCCATTATTTGCATCTATTCATCTATGCTAGGAGTGTCAAACTGCCGGCCCACAGGCCGGATGTGTCATCCGGAAGCTGCGCCCACCCCAGTGCCAGCAATGGCAAAACCGTCCTGATACATGACATCGCGAGTTTGACATGTCTGATCTATGCAATCTATGGGCACCCACGTTAACATCCCAATACCCAAGGAAACATCAGTTGTTTATAGCTAACCAGATGGTTAAGATAGTGGACGTCTGCAGGATCTCAAGGGGATGGTATTCCACAAGGCAAGGCCATTATGGAAAAGGCATGCTTGCTAAGTTCCACTAGGGCAGGGGTAGGCAACCTCGGCTCTTTTATGACTCATGGACTTCAACTCCCAGAATTCCTGAGCCAGCATGGCTCAGCTTAGAATCCTCTCCGTTTTCCCTCAGCATAGCTGACTCAGGAATTCTGGGAGTTGAAGTCCATGAGTCATAAAAGAGCCGAGGTTGCCTACCCCTGCACTAGGGAAAGGATCCAGAATGTGTTCCGTGGGTCTGATCTGATGGAATGGACAAATACCTTCATGGAGAGGTGGACCCACAAATAAACTGGCCCTGTGCCACAGAGGGGTTTAATTGATAACGAACACCTTGGAATGCACCTTGAAGAAAAACTGGGAGCCAATGCAACTCACATAGCAATGATATCACATGGCAAAACGAGGGGTGTCCAGTTCTGCACAAGCTATCACTTCTGGGTGGCTTTAAAGAGCATACAGCTCATTTTTACATTTGATAGTAGATAGGTACCTAGTAGTTAAGAAGGAAATTGGCATCTCTGTGTACAAAAAGGTTATCAACTCTGCAAGTAGCTAATGAATAAAGCAATTATTAAGAAGGAGAAAGAACAGCAGTAGTAGCAACTTTGAAAGGACAGCTAAATGATACAAATTGTAGTATATTTGTTTTTGATACAGCATGACCTACAAACATTTACTTAGAATACACATGATGCACTCTGTTCTTTTTTTCTGTCTATTTTTATCCATGGCTAATGCAGCTCGGCCAAAGGCAGTGCCCAAACTACTATTCTGTTGAATCAAAATAGGCACAGGTAGTCCTTGACTTACAACCAGTTGCTTAACAACCAAAGTTATAATGGACCTCCCCAGAGCTACCTACGACCCATTTTTGGAGATATGGTGGCTGCACTCCATCTTGTAGTCACATGATTGCATTTAGGTGCTTGGCAACCAGCTCACCTCTGTAGCTGTTTACTGCACCCTGTGGTTACATGTTCATGTTTTGTGACATTTTTGCCAGTTCCTGGCATTTACTTCTGATTTCTGGCAAAAAAAATAATGGCCTTTGGGGGAAATGGATTCACTTAATTACTGCTGCATTGACTTAATGACTGTCATTAAAAATGATAGTTATTTCAAATCCAGTCATGTAATGTCCCAGCTTATGACTGCAATGACTTGCAACCATAATTCCAAGTTCAAGTCAAGGACTACTTGTAGATGTAAATGTTTTGTTTTTGTTTTTTGCTAAAAATGCATACCTGTACAAAACCTAAGAGTATTGTTTATATAGTCTGAAGATAAGTTTTTGTTTTATGAAGAGTACTGTTATTTTATATTGCATGCATATAGTGTACACTTTATTCCCTGTAGAATAGCTCAAAATTGTGAGTCCACGGTTCCCAAGCCACATTTTCTAGATTTCAGTCTTGGAAATTAAGAGGTCATAATATTTTGAAGATCTTCTCTAATTTTATATCCTTCAATAATTTGGAACTTCAGCCTTGGCACTGCTGAAGTAGCAGTGACCACACATTGACTGAAAATTATGGAAATGGAAATTCAATACATATGGAAGAAAGCTGTTTCAGATTTTCAGCTACTGGACTATTTTAGAACTCTGACTATTCTTTAATAGAAAACTATAATCCTTAACAAAATTGAAAATACTTTTAAAAATCAAGGAGTTCAATCAAAGCAATTTCAATTGTTCAGAGCCTGCCATTTAAAAGTATTTCTTGCATTCTTCTAATCATTTAATCCAACTGAAGCCTTTACAACATTTTAGAAGTAATCTAAAGTAGATTTTAATATCTATTCTTTGAAACCAAAGTAGATTTTAATGTCTATTCTTTTTAAGCAAATAGATTTTAATGGCTATTGTATGTAGACCTGGCATCAAGACATAATTATTTATCACATATGTTTAGCATAAATCACCATCACAGAAATTACTTACATTGCTATCCTCCAAAAACTTAAGGGCTTTTGCAATATTGTTCAGTTGAAAAATACGATGGGTTGAAGACTTGTACTCGTGCAGCTAAAAGAAAATCAGAATGGATTGAAAAGAAGTCTAACAGTTCTTCATGCTATTATGTATTCACATCAGTCCCTGCCTTTTTAAATTTTAGAAACTTATAATAATTTGGCTTGTGAGCAGAGCCCCCCTTTTTTAAATCTTGGAAAGAGTTTGAGGTACTGAATGCCTTATAAAGTTTTAAAACAGTATTTTAATTTATTATTGGTATATTATTCCAACCTTGATTGCCAAAATGAGTAATTCTTTCTGTAAGAGATGCTGGAAATATAACAAACAGGTTGGATTCTTTTTGTCACATGTGATACCAATGTTACAAAGCCCTGAATACTGGGAAATTATTTATAGTACAAAAGAACAGATTTTGAAGTCTGTCATTCTATATCTCAGCCTGAGTTATTTGTATGAAATATCACCAACAATATTTTCCTTCAAACTTTACTAACACTGTATATAATAATGACTGCAAGGATTTTAAATACTTATTTTGGAAAAGGTCTGTAATTCTTTCTTTGGAAGAATAACTAATAATATTATGGGAGTTGCTTTGATGCCAATAATAACTTCCTAAATAACAACAACAACAACAACAATAATAATAATAATAGAAATTGAATGCAGAATTTGATTCTAACTGAAAATCATTCTTGGATAACAATGTTATATACAATCGTAACATCGAAGATATAGGTTTCTTTTGACATAGAATCCTATTTTTATTTCATCTATACTTTTCAATATTGATTTACTGTTTATAGTTCTGCTAGTGTTTTGCACTGTGTTAACAAAATATGTTCAAAGTTCAGTAAGAAAAACTATTTGCACATTACCTTTTGTTTTCTTGTATGTTTTTATATCCTTCTCTTTTATGTATAGTATTTATATCTGTATCTATTTTTTTCCATTCAATTATTTCCAATTCTTGAAGACTGTTTGGACAAGTCTCTGCAGTTTTCTTGCCAAGGTTTGTCAGAAGTGGTTTGTCATTGCCTCCTTTCTGGGACAGAAAGTGACTGGTCCAAGGTCACCTAGCTGGCTTCACTTTATAATGTGTATTTATATGTATCTTTGTGTATACTGCACCTCTAACATAGGATTTTAGTTCATCTTATTTTTGGATTATGGACTCAGAACAGCGCAAAAAGTCTACAGTGGTTCTTAAGACAAGAGAAATTGCACACCATTGCTTCAGATCAATATGTGCCCATATACAAGAATGCAAAGACCACAAAAAAGAAAGTTGAGGTCAAAACATATATACAATTTACATCGTACTGAAATAAGAAACAATTTATACAATGGTGGTCATAGTTCCATAATAGTTATACAGAATTTATGTAGTCAATAGGCATAAAATAATCAAACACTTCTACATGTACACATGTAGCCTCACCTCCTCCTACCTCACAAAGCTCTCCAACAGACTGAACATTTAAGCTATTAACTTTTTCAAAAATTCTGCCCCTTTCCCTCAGAAAAGTACAAAGCAGAAGCATCCATAGCTTCTAGCATCTAGAACTTACATCAGAATGATAAAAAGTATTGTGCCGCAATGCCACAAACTATACTCTTTTTGTATGTACAGGAACTGTTATGACATTCACATGCCAAAAGGAGTGAAGCTTGCATAAAATCAGCATAACATTACTTTTGTAATCTCTCCCCCAACAGTTGCTTCTGAAGAAAATAGCACTTAGCAATAGCAATAGCACTTAGATTTATATACTGCTTCACAGTGCTTTACAGCTCTCTCTAAGCAGCTTACAGTATGTCAGCATATGCCCCCCAACAATCTTGCTCCTCATTTTACTGACCTCAGAAGGATGAAAGGCTGAATCAACCTTGAGCCAGTCAGGATCAAACTCTAGGCTGTGGACAGAGTTTGCCTGCAGTACTGCATTCTAACCACTGCGCCACCGCAGTTCCATCAACTAACCACAGTGATGTCACTGTAGCCACCCTGGGAAGTGTGTTTTGAATGGTGGCATACAAATGTTTAAGTTAATAAAAGAAGTATAGCATCCCTATTTTCTTTCCCATTAAAACCAATAGGAGGAAAATGGGGATCCCTAATGACAAAAAGGTTGCTTGCTCTTATGAAAAAGCAGCTTTCCCAGTCTTATATCCTCTAAAATTAAACTCCCAAGTTAAGAAGTAAATATTTAAATCAATTTATTAAAATTAAATATTAAATGCTTCTGTAGAGCCACCCCCATAGGGACCGCTTATGTCCGGGCCCTCCTGACCTCCCCTCCAAGTGGCCACCAGCCCAAAGAGGTCTCTCACATTGGCGCCTCTGCCTTCAGAATCCTCCTCTTCTCCTTGCATGGGTGGATCGGGTTGTGCTCGAGTCTCTGGTCTCCTCCCTATTAAGCAAGGTTCAGTTGCTTTTGCAACAATTGGCTGGAGGACTCATGTTGCCTTATTTAAAGGCAATAAATGGTTTCGATACCATGCTTTCAATGGACTTGAGCTCCCCTCTGGTTGAATCCAATATACTGGTAATCCCTGTAACTTCTTGCTGGCAATGTACAGCTGAGAGCCCCATCGATCTTCCAGTTTATGCTTCCCAGGGAGGCCCAGGTTCCTCAGTAATACCCGGTCACCAGGTTGCAAATCCTGAACCCTCGCCTTCAGGTCATAGTTCCTCTTATTTCTCTGCTCCTGGAACCCTGCAATAACTGAAGCCTTTTCATATGCCATCTTCAAGTTCCTCCTCAGCCTATCTACATAATTCTGGTGTGACCTAAATGAGATCTCATCCACTGAAATGCCAAATGCTCTATCTACTAGTAGTCGAGCCTCCCTACCAAACATCAGTTTATATGGAGAGTACCCAGTGGCATCATTTTTTGTGCTGTTATATGCACATACAACAGTGGAAATATGCTGTATCCAATGTTGCTTCTGTTCTGCAGTCAGCGTCCCCAGCATGTCAAGAAGGGTACGATTAAACCTCTCAGGCTGGGGGTCTCCTTGTGGGTGATAGGGGGTGGTACATGACTTCCAGGTGCCCAATATGTCCAATAGTTGTTTAACAAGCCTGCTTTCAAAGTCTCTACCTTGGTCGGAATGTATACGCTGCGGTAGCCTATAATATACAAAAAACTCTTCTACAAGTACTTTGGCTACCGTAGTGGCTCACTGATCTTTTGTTGGGAAAGCTTGTGCATAATGAGTGAAATGATCAGTCACAACCAATACATTTCCTCGCCCACTTGTATCCAGTTCCAGACAGAGAAAGTCGATACAAACTAGATCCAAGGGCCCATAACTTTGCAGATGGCCCATCGGTGCAGCCCTGGAAGGTAAGGTCTTTCTTTGGATACAACACAGGCAGGATCGACAATAGTCTCCAACCTCTGTCTTCATACAAGGCCAGTAAAACCAGTCCCTCACTAGCTTAAAGGTCTTCTCTGGCCCCAGATGTCCATGTTTGTTATGTAGTGCAATCAAAACTGCTTCCGTATGCTTTTCTGGGAGCAAGAGTTGCCACTTCTCCTTGGGCCCATCAGAAGGGCTCTTTCAATAAACCACACCTCTCTGAAGCTGTAAGCGATCCCATTCTTTATACAACACCTGGGCTCTCCTTGACGGATCAGCGAGTAGAACCTCTCGCTGACCACTTCTTAAAGCTCTTTCAGACAGGTCACAAAGGGGGTCTTCTGCCTGGTCTCTTTTCAAATCTTTCTTAATCAGAACAAACATACCTTCCCCCCTAACTTGGATAGGGTTACAATACAATTTAGGAACACATGCAGTAGTGACTCCTACAGCTTCTGCCCCAAATTGCTCCTCGAACTGAGTTCTCAACTCCCTGATACAGCACTTGGATACCAACAGAAGTCAATCGGACCCATTGTACAACATGTGCCCCAGGATCGTGAGGTCTCCTCGACAGGGCATCTGCATCCCTCTTCCTCACTGCCAGGCATTATCAGGTTAATCCTAAATCCAGAAAGGGCAGCTAGCCACTGATGCCCCGTGGCATCAAGTTTTGCAGTTGTGAGCAGACACATAAGTGGGTTGTTGTCTGTCTTATCCTCGAACTCTGCCCCATATAGATAGTCCTTTAATTTATCTACCACCGCCCACTTAACTGCCAAAAATTTCAGCTTATGGGTGGGGTAGTTCTTTTCAGCTAAAGTTAGGCCCCTACTGATGTATGCAATGGGCTTCAGATGTCTGTCATGCTCCTGATACAGTAGCCCCCCCAAGACCATCCCGACTAGCATCAACATGCAGTTCGAATGGCTGGCTAGGATCTGCATAAGCCAAGACCGGCATTTGTAAGCCTCCATTTCAGCTGATCAAAGGCTTGTTCACACTACTCAGTCCACTCTGCCTGAATAGATTCTGCTTCAAGCAAACAGCTCCAAGCAGCCACTCTCCCCCCCCCGCCCGCTCTCTCCACTATACTTCCTTTTGGTTAGGTCAGATTCACTCATATATGATCCTAGGTGTACCCACTTGGAAGAAAACATGGATAGGGTTAACAATACACACTTTCTAACACTTGCTGTGTTGGTGCAGTTACATTAACTGAACGAAACCCAGGATCCATTCTGGTTGTACTTATCTAGCTTAGGAAACATTTCAGATCCTTTTAGAAAACAGAAATCTACCAAGTTTCATTTTATCATAAATTCAGTCCTACAGTATATATTATACATACCAGCTTTTGTCCAGACAGCACTTCCAATAGTGCCATCAGAATTTTGCCATCTTTAATATCAACCAGCAAATCTTTAACTTCCAGAGGAGGGCTACACTGTGGGGAAAAAGGGAAATCATTTAATAATAGCTTTGGAGTGTGCTTCCCTCTATATCACAGGTTTCAAACTTGCCACATCATATGACGTGTCATGACGTATCGTGACTCTTTTTGCATTGCCGGCAATGGGGTGGGTGCGGCTTCAGTATGATGAAACCAGCTTCTGAACCCTCGCCTTCAGGTCAGGTTTGACACCTCTGCTCTATATCAATCAAATCAGTCAGTTCCCATCCAGAAGGAAAAAAACTGTGTCAAACAAAACCTCTGAGAGTAAAATTGGCAATGTTTAGGAAACAAAGAAAATATTTCAGTTTAATTAGGGCATTTTGTAATTGTTCAGGGGGAGGCGTCTTGGAAAAAAAGGAACTTCACACAGAAGCTTATTAAAAAATTACAGTATATCCTGTAACAGAAACAAATGTTTGCTTATCGTCCATAGGTATTAAGTTATTTAGAAATGTCAATGGATTTGAATCATTAGCAATTACTGATGTGAAAAACTTCTATGATTTTATTTAGGGCTATCATATTTGGTTTGCAAAAATACAAACAATCAATATAGGAGAGCAAATAGTTCTTTGTATTTCTTTACTGCCATTTGTCAGGAAGTATCTGAGAATCAGACATAATTGAATGGAAGGAAAAAAAGATCTCTGGAGCCCATCTAGAACTGACCCATTACCTTGCCTTTATAAATAAGCTCTAAAGCAGTGTTTTTCAAGCTTGGAAACTTTTCCTAGCTGGAAATTCTAGGAGTTGAAGTCCATACCTCTTAAACGTGCCAACTTTGAAAAATACTGCTCTTAAGTAAATATCTCAAATTTGCTGGGAGGCCATCAGCTTTGCATCTTCACTGTATTTAAAAAGGTCTTCGGCATTTTTTAAGAACAGAAGCGAATTAAACGTGATTCTTTGGGACAGTATTTATAAATTTTCTTAGCAACCTTATGGTAGTGATTTACCATTGTCATCTTCTGGATATTTTTTAACTTCTAAGTCTAGTCTGGAATGGGACAACTCATCATGGCCAACTTGCTATGGCCAACTCACCATGGCCAACTCACTGAGGGACAACTCACTGCAGGGAAAGTCAACAATTCAATTTAATTATTCAAAATAATTTAAAAATATTTTTAAAAAATTCATTCACATTTCATGTTGTCCTTCCTTTGGCATACTTTCTTTAATGATTCTATTCCACTATTTCTTTGATATTAGTGTAACTCTTGTCCTGTGGGAGTTGTTCCGAGGCACATTGACCATGATAAGTTATCCCATGTGAGTTGGCCATGGTAAGTTGGCCATGTTGAGTTGGCTGTGTCAATTGGCCATGGTGAGATGGCCACAACAAGTTGTTCTAGCCAACAGTTCCCTATTCAAGTACTAGCAGGGTCTGTCCTTGATTAGCTTTCTAGATTCACCAAAGGCAGCTAAAGTACTAAATAAATTACCTAAGGTTTCACCTGCTCTCCTGTTTACAGTCCTCACTTTTCAGAGAAGAGAACAGTGTACCAATATTTATATAGCTTTCTTACCTTTTCCAAATGTAAATTCATCCATCGGGTAAAAGTCCTTTTCTGCACATTTTCCCTTTCCACTAGAGAAAAAAAAAATAGGTTAATGAAAGAGAGGTGTCTATTAAAAAGGCAATACTTCAAATTTAAAATACTCATTAAAATATGCATTCATACCACAAAAAGGACAACCTTTGGGGGAAGATGGGGGCAACATTTTGTAAAAAAACAGCAAACCATGGAGGAATGGCAATCACATCACAAGATGAACAGAAGCATACTTTTTGATCCTATTTTGGAGAGAGGCCAGGGGAGATAAATTTAGCATAACATAGATGTTTTAAACCTACTGAAGAATTAATACTCCTATTTTTCTATTTTCCCGAGCAAAAGATCCTATTCACCATATTTCATAATGAAAAGTTTGGAGATTTTGAGAGGGCTTATCCATCTGATTTATAAAATCTACCAAACTATAATAAGACAAATATAATCACATTATCCAATTGCATCCCAGATCTCAGATTACTTGAATCAACTTGATTATACTAGGAATGTATCAACATATTTTCTTGTTTAGAAAGATCTTCAAACCTGTAAGAAGTAGGAAAGGGATAAGGACTGGTACTGAAAGAAAGAGAAGGGATAAAGATTTCTTAATCACCCATTCGTTAAACTGTTTCTACCCACTTTTTCAGTTAAAAGAGAAACAGCGGCTTCAAACCATTTTTTAAAAAGATATGGTGACAATTCTGAAACCCAGAAGCTGAGTCAAGCCTTAAAACTGAATTGGCAAAACTCTTCAAAACACTCACAACTCAAAACACTTAAAACATGATTAGATTTAAGGAAACCCTCCAATAAGGTTATGGTGGTAGATAGGACTTCTCATCCCTTTTTATTCCTGAAACAAATTTGTGAAAATAAATCATGGAGATATATGTTACAAGACTGCCCAGTGACCTTGGTAGCTAAGCAATGATTTGAAACTGGGTTTCCCCCATCTTAGTTTCAATGTGTTTTCACCCTTCACTGTTTTCTCTGGGCCAATACCCCAGTGGCTGCATATGGACAGGCATATGGAGGCACTAGCCAGCCTCCATAAGTCGAGAAGCAGCAAGCAAGCTGCTACCAACAAGAAAAGATGGATTTGGGGTATGTGTGTGTGAGCCCCATCTGCAGTTCAAAGAATGCTAGGTGGCTGTGTTCAATACAATACATTGAACCACTTGTATTCTGTCAACTATACTTTAGAATTGGCAGGGGAGTTATTTCATATTTATATTTTATTATGATTACATCCCACATTTAATTTAGAAGCTCAAGAAAGCCCAATTTCATTCAGGCATTCAAGAACATCAGGGCAAGGTATTATTACTCCTTTTCTTGCTGTTCCCTTAAATAAGAAGCCTGTGAAGTAGGCAGAGCTGAGAGACTATTTTTAAATTTTGCACTTACATTTTACATATGTTTTAATATGAAACGATGTGGGGTTTTTTATTGTTCATTTGCTGTTGTTTTATGCCACCCAGAGTCAAATAGTTTGCACAGCCTTATCAATGTTTTTTCCATCTTAACAACTTTAAGGTGTATGGATATTAACTCTCAGAAATTCTACCCAGGGAATTATCTATTATGAAATAATTAAAACTGGTCTAAAGCTATTGAATAAGCTTCCATGGTTAAGAGTCGACCAAAATCTCGAGCTCCACTCTCCTAGTCTACCATATCACAACTTCACCATACTGATTGCATAGGGCAAATTTACTGAGTTGAGTAAACTCTAGTTGCTAACCATGGTTAAACATGCTATATAAATACTGCCAGTGTATGACAATGGACATAACTAGGTTTGTTACCCCACTCAAGATTACTAGCTTAACAAAACGTATATTAATTATGGCTGATTCATCCTACCTTTTAATCTTATTTCAAACTAATTCTTAAGGTGCTGGCCTAGAAACCAGCAGACAGCAAGTTCTAGTCCTACCTTAGGCAAAAAAATCAGCTGGGTAACTTTGGGCCAGTCACTCTTACTCGGCATAGCCCACCTCAAATAATTATTGTTGTGGGGGAAAAGAGAAAGAATGAACATTATGCATTTTCACCAACTTGTGCTATTTATAAAGTAATAAAGCCTTGATAAAAATAGACAGACAGATGGTTATCAAGGTCAGTCAGTGCCAATTCCTTTGATCCCCTTGCTTCCAGAATGCCTTGACCAGTGTATGCAACCAAGTAACAATGCCCCATGGACATTCTAGAGTCTACCTTGCCATGGTCATCCAAGCTGAGTTGATAAACAAGCTTAATCTCTCTACTCTTTAGGATTTGCGCTGCCTTTGGTTGCCGCTTAATAAGATGATGTTATTTACTAAAAATAACCTCTCTCATTCTAATGAGATTAGAATAGTAAAGCCTAATTTAATTGAAAAGTAACTTCATTTGTATTTTCAATGGCTGTTAGGGTTGCACTGCACAAGATATGGGGTTGCTTACCTATTATTTCTGAGAGCATACAATGCACAAATATACTGATATTCTTCCCAACAACCCTTAGTGTTAGCATCCTCTAGGTATATTTTGAAGAGAAGTGGAAATATAGTTTGCTGGATGAGGCTAGTAACATGGCCTGGAGCAAGAGTCTCCAACCTGTTTGGTTCAGTCAACACATTGGGAAATTTGAGAACACATAGTGGCTTGAGAAATGGCTGCTGGGCAACTTATCATTCACAGCATAGTAGCATTAAACTCTGTAAGAAGGGCTATTTATCAGATTTAGGTATTGCCCATCTTTCAGTGTTACAAAGCATCTAATTAAATAGAGCACTGCCTGTTATCCTCTCTCAACTATTCCTGCTTACCTTTTCCCTTTTTCTGGAAAGTGACACAGTTAGAAAAATGACTTCAACATATGAAGTCATTTTACTGATTGATTGGTTTGTTTGATATATATAGTCTCCCATCTTAACAAGTGACCTTTGCTGCATTTGAGGCCCAGAGTTATTTTTGTTAGAGATATTTTGCTTTGCAGTACACCAACTTCAGGTTTTGTTTTGTTTTTTCGCTTAATAGGGTTTTTGAAAAATAAAATGAAAGATGTAAAGTCAGGCAAGATGCCTGGAAGGCACTAATGGGGAAGTCTGCAAGCATCAAATTAGGGACTCTAGGGCCAGAAGCATTCACCCTACCCAAAAGGATTCTTATAGTGTGTGTGGAATAGACAACAGAAAGGCACTGAATAAATCACAGTTAAGCCAATAGTGGAATTCCAACTCATATATACACCTTATACAATCTTGTTCTACTAAAAACAAAGGAATGCTGCCAGCACATTAGTATGAATCATCTGCTGGCTATGAATGGACAAAATCTACACATCCACACCTCCTCCACAAACAAAAGTACTAATGTGCTCATGCATATAATCTACAGAGATCTAATTCCATATATTTTAGTGTTTTTTTTCTTGAAAAAGTTAACTATGCAATTGTACAGTAGTACCACTTGAAAAACAGCATGGCCTGTCCATTTCAGACTCTTTTTTTGCAAGCTATTATGACTTTATGATTGTTTTTTTGTGCAGACCCCACTACTACAGTAAAATGCAGACGCAGTTTGGGGTTTTTTGAATATAACATTTCACTGGGTTTCCTGATACCTTTCAAAGAATCCCTGCTCATCCAAAGTCTTTTGAGAAATATAAATGGCAGCCACTAGAAGATGTGGCCAGAATACACAGAGCACTGACTGAGATGCAAAGCATTATGGACAAGATCCAGCAAAGAGGTTATCATCTTTCACACAAATCATCTTTCCCAAAAGGGATATGTTTCAGCTGTAATTACTTCAGTCCCTGTTACACCCTAATAAACATGTTTATGATAGCAAAGAATACTAAGATATTGGATCCACTGCATTTAGAATGTGTAGGACTGCAAACAAAAAGGCAAAAAGATACATCTAAATTTATATGGCAAGGGAGAAAAAACAAGAAATAAATATAATGTTACAAGATGCAAAGGAAAAAGGATTGGATTTACCAGATTTAAAATTACATTTAGAAAGATAGAAACAGAAATTGTATTTAGAAACACAGGGCCCTATCTAA
This sequence comes from Vipera berus, assembly GCF_964194415.1. Lineage (NCBI taxonomy): Eukaryota > Metazoa > Chordata > Lepidosauria > Squamata > Viperidae > Vipera > Vipera berus. The sequence continues at coordinate 47,042 of NW_027673546.1, forward strand.
CAAAATGAAATTCAATGGTGAGAAAAATAAGATTCTACATTTAGGCAAGAGAAACCAAATAGGTGGTACCTGGCTCAATAGTAGTAACTGCAAGGTGAATCTTGGAGACCTAGTGGACAATCAGTTCAATGTGAGCCAGCAGTATGTGGCAGCAGCCAAAAGCCAATGCAGTTCTAGGCTGCATTAACAGAGGGATAGAATCAAAATCACATGAAGCATTAGTACCACTTTATAATAAGACCACACTTGGAATATTGCATCCAGTTTTGGTCACCACAATTTTAAAAAATGTCTAAGAAAGAGTTCAGAGAAGAGCAACAAAGATGATTGGGGGGCTGGAGACTAAAAATATGAAGAATGATTGCTGGAATTGGATATGTCTAGTTTAATGAAAAGAAGGACTAGGGCAGGGGTAGGCAACCTTGGCTCTTTTATGACTCCTGGACTTCAACTCCCAGAATTCCTGATCCAGCCATGCTGGCTCAGGAATTCTGGGAGTTGAAGTCCAGGAGTCATAAAAGAGCCACGGTTGCCTACCCCTGGACTAGGGGGTGACATGATAGCAGTCTTCCAATATTTAAGGGGCTGCCACAAAGAAGAGGGGGTCTATCTATTCTCCAAAGCACCTGAAGGCAGAACAAGAAGTAAGATTTCTGTATGCACAGAGGTGGAAAGATTTGACACTATGCATTATGAAGGAATGGTTGGTGAAGTTGGCAGATTTTGCTGAAACTGATAAAATTAACCTTTGTTTACAGAAAAGGTATCTACATTTATTGCTGACTGGAAGCCTGTTACAGAGTTTTGTCTAAAAATGGCAAAAATGAACTTATGACATGATGATTCTGTAGGATAGATTACAGAAGGCAGAACAATATGTTGTAACTTTAAAGAGGGGTCAAAATATATTTATACTCGTAACTGCATTGAAGAATATCAGAAGGCACTTCTTCATAGTCTTTTTCCTTTCTTTTCTATTTTATAATTTTTCCATTTTCTTACACTTTTTGCTTTTTTAATATATAAATTACAATTTAAAAAAGTAAGTGTAAGACTGCAGAATATTGCTTTATTTGTATGCTTGCTCTGAAATTTGTATGCATAACTTTTTTCTCAAACAAGCCAGTATCTAAACATTATCTAAATGATAACTAACAACCCATTTTGCTTCTGCTTTCTCTAAAAACCTATCTGTCATTCCATTCCAGATTTATTTTTGGCCATTGTCAGCGCAATACATATTTAAAATCTATTCCTGTCTTTAAGAAACCTACACAGTTTGCTATAATTTTCTCTGGTAAAAGAGTTACGTATATAAAACTCCTTAGTAGGATTGGCTTTTTATAGTTAATTATAGTTAAATGCATTCCAGAATCCTGAAATATATCACACAACTGATAATTATCTTAACCTGTATTACAGAGTTAAGAGTGTTCTTCTAGATCTTACCACTCTAGAAGAGCAAAGAAACAAAGCCTGATCCAGAAAACCTTCAGGAATCAGTAGAATATCACTGGCTGGCTGCTAATGTTTGTTGGAAATATGATTTTCTGAACAACTTTTGAACATTCCCATTATTAGGAGTTCTTTACCAGATTTGTATGTTATGGGAACATTTAAAGTACTATTCTAGAGATGTTCATGTTCAATATGAAAAAATGGCTAAGATGTGAAGAAGGGGAAAAACTGCAGTTAAAGGCAGAACTCACACCTTTTCTTGTCCCCCCCCATGACTTAGCCAATATTTGTACTTTGAGCATTAATATGTATTAAAGTACAGAGATGTTTGGCTATGCCCCTTAGATGTACTTAACTGAGGTGTAGGCAGGATTAGTATCTCACCAAAAAAACCCCCCAACATTTAAATCCAGTGACTAGGGATATCTGTGGGGTGTCAATCCATTCCATTCCAGATTTATTTTTGGCCATTAACTGTGCTGCTGCCATGCTTGGCATAAATAATGCTGAGGTCCCTGATATCTGCTGCAATACTTAGGACAGAGTCTGCAGTTCTGATTTATGGTGCATATTCTCTTATTCCTCCCTCTGTGATACTTTGTAGTCGCCTTATATACCCACGGGTGTTGTTGTTGTAGAGGAGATGCTCTTCTCTCTCATTAAAGGCCTTGCTTCTTTTGAATAGAGTGTGAGAAGATTCCCCTTTGATCAACCATTTTGGAAAGACTGAGAGAGAATAGGACCTTTCAGTATTCCCTCTGACATCATGTCTTCCTTCTTCTGAAGACATTTAGGGCTGGGTAGGCAGTAACAACATGGATAATGTGAAATGCAGGTTGGGAAAAGAGGCTTGCTGGAAGCAAAGGAGAAAAGTTCCTGCAGTCACAGAGTTGCCAAACTGTTGAATCTGCTTATAAGCATGTGTCACTACTTTAAGAAAGTAGGTTGACTTTGCACTTTAGAAGAATGACATGAAAACTCAGAAGTCTGTGTTATTTTTTAAATTCTCAATATCTTAATTTGCTCTACTATTTATAGAAATTCCAAACTGGAGCAAGATGTTCTGTCAATTAAAGCAAAGCAAATTTACATTTGTCCCAAGAGTCACGCAAAAGGCCATGTCCCTGATGGCCTGTCAAGGAAAGCAATCTTTGTTCATAAAATAAATTTCTAGATTGAATTGCTATTACTTTTTTTGATTAGAAATGCTATCTGTCCTACAAATGTCCTGTAGATAAAGTCAAGCATCCCATATCTTTTGTGCTTTATGAAGTTTTTTTAATGGCACCATTATCATATCGCTGTAAATTTTTTAGGAGACTGTACTTTTTACACAAAATGGAGCTGTATGTTTGAGCTTGGCCAGATTCCATATTAAAATGCAATTCTTGAAACAGCAGCAGTTCTTGAAACAGCAGCAAAGTAGGTCAACATAAAATTTGCTGTTCTAATTGCTGAACCTATTCTGCTTCAGTAACAGGGAAGGAATAGTGTTGTTTCTACAGTTTTAAAAAGGGGAAAGTTGGCTTCATATTTAGTCCCACCAAGCATCACTTGCTTGTTGAAAAGGTAACCACCAGTCACTCCCTGATATTTCACTTCCTGCTTCTCTTCCACAAATGACCTATTGGCCAAGCTATTTTGGGTGGGGTTTAGTACTATTTCAAAAGAGGTGAAAGAACCATGTTGAGAAAAACAGTCCCACTGACAGGTCACAGGAGAAACATTGTGGGCACTCCCTCTTTATATCATGCCTTTGCTTCATGTCTGTGATCTGTCAGATGGGCCACAGAGCCAGTTGCTCTCTGTGATCAAATAGGAGTTGGGCACAGGGTGAACACAGGAGGGACAATCAGTAACAACTGATTTCCAGTCTCAGTTGCAAAGGCAGTATTGAAAGCATCTGATGGAATGGGACAGATGGAACTCCAAGTAATCCTCCTTTAACAATAGTAATTGGGATTGGGAAGTCATTGTTAAGCAATGTGGTCATAAAGTGCAAATGCACATGATCGCACTGATTTATGACCCCAGTTTCTACACTTCCAGAAGCATCTAAACAAATTCCACAGGATAGTTTAGTGCAGCATCATGTAACTGCCATTTGTGACCTCATTCTGGTTTCCTCACTGACTTTATTGGTCAAGGAGTCAGCAGTGAAGGTCACAAATGGTAATCAATTGACTGTAGGACAATGCAACTGTCATAACTGTGAGCCAGTTGCCAACTGCCTGAATTACCATCACATGATCAGGGAGATGTTGCAATGGCTGCTGTAATTTTCCTTGTTCAGCACTGTCGTAAATTTTAATAGTCACTGAACAAATGGGCATTAACCAAGGACTACCTATAACAGAAAAAGTGAAAAATACAGCCATGAGAAATGTCTCCTTGGCAGATACACCTCTAATGAACTCACTGTGGTGGAACCAGCAACATAGAACTGGCAAAATCTGGCTCTCTTTCCTGACTTAAACCAAACTTCTATAAAACAAAGGATTACAGTTCAAGAGAGAGCTAGTCCTATTTTTAGGCACACATAACACTTTCTTAAAGATTGCCAAAGCCATGTTTACACAACAGGTGTGGCAATCTTTCAGTTCTAAACTCATTTAGAAAAAGAACCTATGTGAGATCTGAGAAGCCCTTGCATTGCTCTGATCAGGCAGATGCCTCTGGAAAAGAGATGTCTGGTTTCTCCTGCAGCTGAGCCAAAGGCATCAGGAAGGGCGCTTGCCAAGTAATCAGAGGGGTAATCTGGCTGAACTCAACCAACAGGGATCACTATAAGAAAAACTGGTCAGCTGATTAATACCCATTCCTTTTGCTGATAATTAAGTGGCCAACTGTTTTCAGTAGAGCTTGTCCAAAGCAAGCATTAATGATGTCACAATTATGATAATATAATATTAGAGATAAAATTTATATTAGATTGCTATTGCATTCTATTGTATTACATTATATTCAGTCTGGAGATAAATGACACAAGACAATAGGCTTGAATAAAGTTAATAAAAGGTCCTAAAGTACTGGTAGCCTTCAACTTACTTAGTGACCATTTAGTGACCATTCAAAGTTGCAACCGCACTGAAAAAAGTGACTTGTGACCATTTTTCACACTTACCACTGTTGCAACATCCCCATGGTCACATGACCAAAATTCAGATGCTTGCCAACTGACTCATATCTATGATGGTTGCAGACTCCCGGGGTCATGTGATCCCCTTTTCCAATCTTCTGACAAGCCAAGTCAATGGGGAAGCCAGATTCACTTAATAACCATGATCCTAACTTAATTTAACAACTGCAGCAAGAAAGGTTGTAAAATGAGGCAAAATTCACTGAACAAATGTTTCACTGACCAACAGAAATGTTGGGCTCAATTGCCATCATAAGCTGAGGATTACCTGTACAGCATGCAGTACTGCCTCATATGTTCGTTGAATATAGTACTGTAGTTGTCTCCAATATGGTACTCAGAGACTTTTGCTTGGAGCCCATCACACTTCTTCTTCCATATGATTTTTTAATTGCTCTGATCACATTGTAGGTTTTGATACTAAAGAATTACAGGATAATTCCAAACAAAATTACGAACTTTCTGTCATGCAGAACAGGGGAGAGGAGACAGTACAGTCATATTAATAAGTAAAGCTAAATATGGTAAAGCATCTCCAGTCATACTTTTCTGGCAACTGCATGCATGAAGTTTTCTTGGTAGAATTAGAACTGGAAGTCCCTAGTCATGCCCCATTCAGATACTAAACAAGACTCAGATCACCTACAATAGGCTAATTATTACTACCTGCTGAGACATATAGAAAACAGATAATAGAATAACAGAGGTTGAAGGAACCTCGAAGGGGGGAGGATGGAAGGCAGAAACATTTATAAAATAATAGCAAAGTAGGACATAGCTGGATACTCAACACTAGTTCATAGAAAATGAACTAGTGTTGAGTATTCAGCTATATCCTACATTGCTACTATTTTATAAATTTTGCTACCTTCCATCTCTCCCCCCACCATCTTTTTTTACTGAGTGCCCACAATATATGTTAAAAATTGCAAATGGACCATCTGGTCTTCCAAAAGTAGATGATTTGTGGTTTCCATGATGGTATGGGACAACTGTACCAATTATTTTATTCTGCTAATAGCTCAGCATGCAGAGTTAATAAGAATTCTTCCCCATGTTCAACATGTTTTAAGTCTACGAAATAAATGCATATTTTAAATATTTATCTTCAGCAACGTCTAAAGTAGTATTTGAATGCCAATATCCTGAAAATCAATCCCCACCTATAGAACAAACGAACCATTCATATCTCTTATCTTTCTCAACTTTCAATACTCTGATACATAAGTAATGTGAAACATGCTAACAATTTTCAACAGTGCTCTCTTAACATTTTTTATAACTTGTATTATTTATTCTTAATTGCTTACAAACACTTCTGACTTCACAATACAGAGACAGTAATTGTGGGAGATGGGGTAGTGGTAAAATGAGCTATTTTATTATTTCTCTCAAATAATTAATGAATATGGCAAAAATCTGTTCTGTAGAAAAACAGCAAACAAAACCATGGCTTTTCAATGAAAGCCAAGCATTCATATTCAAAGATATGAAAACAACGTAAAGCAAAACAAAATGGCTATTGAAATAACACTGAAGAAGAATGAAGAGGCTGCATATTGGCAAGAATACTGTTGCCTTTATCTCATACTAAACCAGCTCAGAAGTAAATTTCAATGCATGAATGACAGAAAATCAGAATACACTTTTGTGTGCTTTGGAATTAAACAACTGAATTATTGGCTTGAGTATTTCAAACTCCTTTACAAGCACTCTGTTACAGAGAACACTGTAGTACAGGGGTGTTAAACTGCCGGCCCACGGGCCAGATGTGTCATCCGGAAGCCACGCCCACCCCATTGCCGGCAATGGCAAAACTGTCCTGATATGTTGCGCAATGTCACGTGACATCGCGAGTTTGACATGTCTGCTGTAGTAGAATCACCATTCTTGATGGGCCAGATGGAACCACTGAAAAATGTGAAGCCAGAATCACTGAAATAATCACTCAATTAAAAAAAGAGTGAAAGGTGCTGGAGCTGATAAAATTACTGTGGAAATACTAAAGGCTGGTGGTTTTATGCTAATTTATTTGCTTCACTCACTCCTTCAAATGATCTGGCAGTTTAAGGAAATATCAAATCTGTGGAAACAGGAAATAATTGTTTCAATTTTTAAGGAAAAAGACAATGAGGAATGCAAGAATTACTATGGAATTAATTTGTGTCAATTGTAGGGAAGATATTTATGAAAGTAATCCAAGAAAGAGCCAGTTTGGTGTAGTGGTTAAAGCAATAGGCTGGAACCAGGACACCATGAGTTCTAGTTCCACTTTAGGCAGTGAGATACTGGATTTCCTCAGTCACTCTCTCTCTGACTTACCCGTGTATCCCCGAAAATAAGACCTAACCAGAAAATAAGCCCTAGCATGATTTTTCAGAACACTCATAATATAAGCCCCACCCCAAAAATAAGCCCCAGTTAAGATCATCAGCTAGACGGATGCATTTAGTACCGTATTTCCCAGAAAATAAGCCCTATGCAGAAAATAAGTCCTAATGTGTCTTTTGGAGCAAAAATTAGTATAAGACCTGGTCTTATTTTTGGGTAAACATGCTAAGAAGGACGTAATAGCAAACCACTATTGAAATCATGCCAAGAAACCTGCGAAGAATACTCCAGGCAGTTGCCAGGAATCAACCTTGACTCAAAGGGGGGAAAAAAGAAAAAAAGAAAAGAAAAGAAAAAAAGAAAAGAAAAGAAAAGAAGTCAGAGCGGACAGGAACATCTAGTCCAAAAGAAAACAGGCTATTTTTTTCTTAAAATGAAATTTTATGACAAAATATATGACTACAATAATTTCTCAAGGAACGCACTGTTATGGAAATAGAGTGTTAATTTATAGCAGCATCTGTCAGTAGCCATTGGCCAATGCTCTGAAAGGCATTCACTGCAGAATGGGTGCTATCTAAAATAATAACCTCTTGCAGGAGGCATATGAGAAATCCCATCTTTGTTAATGGCAAAATATCCAACAACTTCCTTCTATCATAGAATCAAAGGGTTGGAAGGGACCTTGGATAGCTTCAACCTCCTGCTTAGTGGAGGAATCCTCAAACCATTATGGATGGCTGTGTAATCTTTTCTTCAAAACCTCCAGAGATGGACTTGAAAACCTTCTGTGTGGCATATGTACTGATGTAACACTACAGCAGCATCTCTCTTGCTCTCTAATATTGTGATGATGCAGTCATGTGGAAAGTCTTTGCTGGTCAGCATCGTGTCAGATTTGGACAAGATGAGTTCATCTCAGATCTAATGTTTGCTTAATGATATTACGTGTAGTCATGCTTTATCAGCAGCATTTTCATCTTGCAAATTACACAAAGGCTTACAGCGGCTGCTGGTGTTTCTCTACTCTCTCAACTGCTCAGGCCCTTTCATCCAGAAAAGAATTTCAACTGCAAACAGTCAATCTTTGATAGGTCAGTTATCCAGCACTCCCTGATTGCTGGGGCCTGGAAACTGGTCTTTGGAACTCTGAACAGGGGGAGGACTGAGGGGACTTGGAGTGAGAGGCAGTCTCTAGGGGAGGAAATTGGAATCAAAATGCAGGAGAGCAGAATTACCTGTCCAGCAGCTCAGAGGAGCAAAAGGAAGAGGCCGCTCATGGGGAGGGACTATAAAAAAGGCTGGAAAAACAGGACTGAGAGTGGGATGGAGAGGCAGTGTTTTTGGAGGGCGAGTCAGTGTTGTTCTGAGGGAGAGAACTGCTGTGGAATTCTGGGCTGTGAATTGCATTCCTGCTGCCATAAGAGAGGTAACAATCCCAATCCAGCAGCGGAGCTCAGAAGTGGCTGCATTCCTGACCTGGCTGCAGTTTTTTTCTGATTCATCATCTCTGGCTAGAAAGGACTATTATCTTAATTAAAGCCTCAAAAATTTGACAAGGTGTGTCAAGTTATGTTTGGGCTAGGCCAGGGGTAGGCAACCTTGGCTCTTTTATGACTCGTGGACTTCAACTCCCAGAATTCCTGAGCCAGCCATGCTGAGCCATGCTGGCTCAGGAATTCAGGGAGTCGAAGTCCACGAGTCATAAAAGAGCCAAGGTTGCCTACCCCTGGCCTAGCCAGACTGGTCATCTGAGAAGAGGACAGAAGGACCCAATCATCATCAGCTACTTCAGGGGTGAGAGCTACATCTGATTTTTGCAAACAGTGAAAGAAAAGCTTATGACATCCTAAGGTTAACTAACTGCTGCTTGTCTATATCGTTTAACCATCAACACTGACAAGAATGAGATATTCAAAATTGATGGCTCCTATCCACTTTGACAGAACTCAGGCTGAGCAAGTTGAACAATTAAATATCTCAGATCAATTGGCCAAAAACTAAAAATAGCTGCCACAGACAATATAAAAAAAATCAAACTGATCACTGCCTTAGCCTGCAAAGTCCTGACAAGGAGTCTCTGACAGAAACATAGCATAAGCATTGCTACAAAAATATATAAATATGCTTATCTATAAGCAAGCATATTTATCATTAATGCTACCAATGCTGTTATTTGATAAAGAATCTGTCTGTGCAAAATACTAGGCCTTTCAATCTATGGTAGTATACAAAATGGAACAATTAAAGAATGAAGCTTCAACCAACCTATAACAGCTGATGAAATTCAGAACTATAAAAATGTGATGGTTTGGGCATATCTGCTGTATGGTTCCAAGCTGATGTCCTTATTAACTGTTCTAGGAATTATGCCCCATGTTGGAAAGTACAGCAATCAACTCCAAAGAAAACTTGTATGAAGCATATGGAAGAAGATCTAGTACAGGGTTGTCAAACTCACCATGTCACATGACATGTTGCGATGTATCGCAAATATTTTCCCCTTGCCAGAACTGGGGTGTGTGCAACTTCCACATGATGCATCTGGCCCGTGGGCCAGCAGTTTGACACCCTTGATCTAGTAGAATGTAGAGTCAACTTGATAGAAGTAAAACAACTGGTCAACAATAAGCAATAATACAGTAATATGCTATATGACATCAGCAGACCAATAGTAGCTCCAATTTCATATTCATTATACTGTGATCATTATCAGAGCATGCTAAGAATTTCAAGAACGAGATTCCTTTTTTAAAGCACATATTTTATTACTAACAGTAGTTGAAAATTGTTATAGTTTTGCTACTGGCCCATAAAGAGTGCAGAGACTTGGGAAGGAGAGATTAAAACATCTTTCCAAATAAATGATTAAGCCATAAAACCTTTTGCTACATCACATTACTACCCATTTCCCCTACTTATCTGGAGACTAAAGAACAATGTGTCAGAATCCATTTATATCACATTCATAAATGTATGTTTAAAACATTATCCCCCCACCATGGATTCTGCCGTCTCCCGAGGAAGGAGGAGTGCATGTGGATTCAGCCTGCCTTAGGTTATTTCAAAGACCAAGGGAACCTTTTGAACTGGGGGAACAAAAGGGAGGGTTAGAGAAGAAGGCACTGGCCTGTGTCTTCGTTTATTCTGTAGAGGAAGAAGGCAATAACCATAAAGATTCAAAGTTCCTTTTTTCCCCACGAAAGGGATGACACGAAGTAAAATGATGGGGGCTGACCAAATGGGGTTGAGGGAAGTGGGGTTGAACCGGGATCCCTTTATAGAGTTTCAATTTGTAAAGCAATACTAAGTCCTGTCTTGTATTTCCACAACCAAGCATGTCCTAGTAAAAATTCCTTTTGGACTAGAACTGACTCCAAGAGTTTTGTTTTCCTAAGACGTGGTTTGGGGTGGGTCCTGACACAATGGTTCAACTTTTGTAAAGGTGCTTAACTATTGGTTGAAAGCACTTATTTCCTGCAGTTAACCAGATGTCATGATTTCTGGATCAAAATTTATTTTGCTTTCTCTGTCTTGATTTTTAAATATGTGTTATCTTTCACCTGAAAATACTTCCAAGTGTTCAAGGCAGCTGACAGCAAGTACAGCAACAATAAAACGAACATTGGTACTCATGCTTTAAATAGTAAAGAGAACAAAAAGCAAGCTCCCACAGAAATCTTAGGATAATAAAACAAGTTATAATTTTAATCAAAAAGATAAATTAGTAATGTCATGTGATAATGGGTTTGTCTCCATTGCAGAGAATTCTAATATAATCACAGCTCCAAATGCAGGAAATTTTAGGAAACTAGAAAATTAAATTCTGAGGGGAAAAGATCCCTGTCAAGTGAGCATGATTCTGATGGTAATAACAAAAGAGGTTTATATATAGAAGATGTTAATTTCACTACCTTTGTCCAAAACTGGGATCTTCACTTTATAGCAGGGGTGTCAAACTCAATTTCATTGAGGGCCGCATCAGCATTGCGGTTGCCCTCAGGGGGGTGGGTGGGTGTGGCCTGGGTAGGTGTGGCCTACTGGGTGGGCGTGGCCAGCTCTACATCATTCGCATCAAGGGTGCCTTTGGGGGCCTGGGCAGGAGTGGGACAGATCTGAGGGTCTCTGGCAGAAGGAGGGTCTCTGGGCCAGGGCCAAGGCAGTGGGGGCCGTTCCCTCACTGTTTCCAGGATGGCTTCGTGGGCCACATGAAACCACTTCGCGGGCTGGATCCGGCCCCCGGGCCTTGTGTTTGACACGTCTGTTTTCTAGAATAAAACCAAATTCTGAATTATATAGCTGGACTGAATATCTTGACTGACTTATATTATGACTGTGTCAGAAAATGTTAAGAAAGGAAAATACAGAACTGTGGTAACTCCACACACACAATAAACACAGACTTCTGACAACTTCTGGCATACATTGACCTCTCACATGCTTTGAAGCCATTTAGGATTTATTTATTTATTTTTGGTCAGACATTGCTTTGAATTGTTTTCAGAAACAAATAGGAAGCATGGCAGAGGGACATAATTGTCAGTGGTCTGACAGTAATCAGAAAGTTTTAAAGTAGATAAAAGAATTCAGGGTATTGAACAATCTAAGACAGAATTTGAAACAGAACCATAAACAATGTTGAAACACGTAATTGCTAAAATGTATAAACGTTTACTAAATTTGAAACAGAAGAAGAGGTCAAAGAATTCATGATATTTTCAGTGTACTAAAACTTTGATTATAATATGCAGATGGAACAATGAAAAAATATGTAGTTGAAAGGATCAAAATTTACATTGTTATAATCTTAAAGAGCATTTTTATAAAATACTGTACCATTAGTATGACACCAGAGAAATTATGAAGATCATATAAAGATAATGTGGAAATCATGAAGGAACATTTTATCATGCTTGGTAAAAATGTAAAAAAAGCTTAAAAATTGATCCAAATAATATTTTTATACAGAGGATTTTAAGAGTAATACGCAACTGAAGGCAAAACTTTTCCTTTTAGAATTAATGGATAAACAGGTGCAAAAACGTCATAGAAGTTTATTTCAATATATGATCACAGAAACAAAATTACTGTATGCATAGAGATGGAAATATTTGACATTGCCCACAATGGATGGTGAAGCCAGCATATTTTGCTGAAATGGATAAATTCACTATTTTGATTTCTGGAAAGACAATACCTACGTATATTTATCAGTGAGTGGAAAGGCCTAATGGATTTTTTACACAAAAAAGAAAAAAAATGAATTTATGATCTACAGTTTTGATGATTAGATTGGATTAGAAATACGAGGTATGATGGAACCTTAGACAGAGAGTTTACCGGTAAATTATTGTACTTATAACTAGTGTAAATATGATCAGAAGGCACTTCTTTATATTTTTTTATTATTTTCTCTACTTCTTTCTCTTTTTGATTCTTTAACTTTTTATTTTTGCACTTTTAGCTTTTTAAAAATTTCTTCCTTTTTCTTTCTCTTGTCTCATTCTTCTTAGTTTGTATTATTTCTTATTATAACATTACACGTTCTCACCCTATGGGTAGTATGTATCTTTTTCAATCTTGAGTGGTAATTGGAAGATTGGTATTGGTAACTTGAAGATTCTGTATAAGATCTTAACTGTTTCTAGCACTGCACTGTTCTGAACAGACTCTCATGTTGTTTCTGGGATCTCTTAGAGCTACTCTCCCCGGTTAGGAGTCACAGTCCATATGCTCCTATCACCACTGGGACCACTTTGGTCTTTACTTTCCAAATCCTCTCTCTTTCCTCCTTCAGGCCCTGGTACTTCTTCAGCTTTTCATACTCCTTCTTCCTGATGTTGCTGTCACTTGGCACCCCTAAATCTATCACCACTGCTGTCTTCTGGTTCTTATCTACTACCAAGGCATCTGGTTTGTTGGCCATACTTGTCTGTCCATCTGAATCTGGAAGTCCCACAGAATCTTAGCCCAGTTATTCTCCATGAATTACTGTGGAATCTCCCATCTGGACTTGGGAGGATCTAACCTACACACTGTACAGATGTTCCTGTAGGCAAGCCAGCTGTTTGGATGTGCCATTCGGTGTATGCTATTCCTGCCTGCATCTTACATCCTGCTACTATGTGCTGGACTGTCTCAGTGGGCTCTGTGCATACTCTGTACCTCTAGCACTGTCTGATGTGGTAAACTCCTGCATGAACTTATGTGTGCATTTATCCCCATTCACACACAAGCACACACACATGTATTCCGTAATTTCCAGGCAGCCTCCAAGAACTCCTCAGCTATACAATATATTTGTCTATACTGTATAGGTGTTTCAGATATGGATGAGTAGAAATAGGTTCTTTTCTCCTATGAAAGGACATAGTTAGCACATCCCTTAAAACTGTCCATGGTGCTTTTAACTATGACTACCTGACCATAGTGCTGGAATCAAAATCACCTTTGTGATGCATATTACGTTCTTTAGAAAAAGTGGAGCTCCATCTAAAACAGGCTGCATCTCAGCTCCTTACCTGCCTTTCTTATTTATTTACTCAGATGAAGACTTTCAATAGAAAGGACAAACAATTATGAGCTGAACTTAAACACACGCTAGAAGGATTGCACATGCATCTGGCCTCTACAAAATATTCCATGTCAATAGAACTATAGAACAATAAATAGAGAATCATAAACACAGACTATGGAGATCAACTTCTGTTTTATGCAGTAGTGATGTTAAAGGACCATCCAGCCTAGGTTTAAATACCGCTCACAGTTAATTGGCTGTTCCTCCTAATGTTCAGTTATTTTTTTAACCTTATTTTGGAAGCATTTGGTGACCACTATTCTTTCTTCTCTTAACATTCTTTACTACAGGCTAAATATGCACATTTTTTAAAAAAAATCATTGCTTATAGGACCTGGTTTTTAGCTTTACTATTTCCATTATCTCATTTATACTTTTATTTTTCCCACATTCCCCTTTCTTTTCACCTTTTTTTCTCTCATGGAAAGCCTTAAAAATGTTATCTCCCTCAGAAAATTAGAAGGCTCTCAGAAAGGAGATTGTAGCTGGATATTTCTGGTGCCTATTTGAAATATCAAAACAGCCATTATGAAATGTCCAAGCTCTTCCATCTGCAGCAGTAATTGGAACATAAAATTCCCATGAGGTGCTCAGGAATCATGTTGCCAAGCAGCAGTTTTTCAACATGTGCCCTAACTCGCTAATAAAGAGATTTGGTTCCTTGAACATACACTCATTAAAATGATGTATCCAAGGGGATTCTGATCAAACAGGACCTGCGCAACAGCATAAACAGTTTGCATTGTTTAGTTTCATGATTCATTGAAACCAGTTTGATACAATACATTTTACAACAGTAAATGAAAGGCTCCTTGTAAGAATATTCATATATCCAAGGGTCAATGTTAAGAGAACAAATGTTAAGATGCAACCAGACTTTCCAGGTTATAAAACTGGCTCATAATTTTGCCTAACCATGGTGATTACCAAATGGCAAAACATATCAGATATAGCTTGGGCTGTTAGTAAGTATCCAATTATATACAGGTAGTCCTCAATTTCTAACCAGTCACTTAATGACCAAAGTTACGACTACTTATGACCTATCCTTAAACTTACAACACCAATCATGTTCACATGACCACAGGATGCTACAACTGGTTGTAAATGTGAGTCAGTTGCCAAGTCCCCAAAACATGTACATACCACATGACTGCATTTTGGGGACTTGGCAATTGACTCACATTTACAACCAGTTGCAGCATCCTGTGGTCATGTGAACATGATTGGTGACATTTTGTGACAGTTTGTGGCAGAAAACAGCAAAAAACCCACCCATTGTATATATTGGATTTGCTTAACACCATGGTTTTCTTAATGTCCACATGATTTACTTAATGACTGCAGTGAGTTGTCTTATGATTGTTGTAAAATAGTTATAACAGTTGTAAAATTGAGTCTAATCATGTGCATTTATGAGTGCAATGACGTACAACCGAAATTCCAGGTTCTAGTGTGACTGTAAGTCAAGCACTACCTGTATGTCACAAATGAATTTCAGCCAGCATACTTCAAAAGGAGGAAAAAGCATTTAGGAACTCACAACCACAATGAGCAACCCAGAACAGCACACAGAAATGGAAGAGTTTTGTAACAGATTTCATCAGGGAAGGAACAATGATGTGCACTCATCCCCCTAAAAGCTTACCTACCAAGGCAGCCACAGTGATGACCTGCCCAATGTGCATTATGTTTGTCTTCTAATGAGAAAAATATATTAATTAGGCTCTTCTCCAGTGGGTCCTTCCTTCTCTTTAGGTGGCCAAAGTATTTGAGTTTCAACTTCAGGATCTGGCCTTCTAAAGAGCAGTCAGGGTTGATCTCCTCTAGGACTCACCGGTTTGATTGCCTTGCAGTCCAAGGGACTCACAAGAGTCTTCTCCAGCACCATAGTTCAAAGGCCTCAATTCTTTGGCGCTCAGCCTTTCTTATGGTCCAACTTTCACTGCCATACATTGCAACTGGGAAGACCAGAGCCTTGACTATACGCACTTTTGTTGACAGGGTGATGTCTCTGCTTTTTAGTGTGCTGTCTAGATTTGCCATGGCTTTCCTCCCAAGGGGCAAGCGTCTTTTAATTTCTTGGCTACAATCCCCATCTGCAGTGATCTTGGAGCCCAGGAAAATAAAATCTGTCACTACCTCCATTTCTTCCCCATCTATTTGCCAGGAATTGAGAGGGCCGGATGCCATGATCTTTGTTTTCTTAACGTTAAGTTTCAACCCAAGTTTTGCACTCTCCTTCTTCACCCGCAACAAGAGGCTCTTTAGTTCTTCACTTTCTGCCATTAGAGTAGTATCATCTGCATATCTTAAAGTAAAGGTAAAGGTTCCCCTGTACATGCGTGCTAGTCGTTTCCAACTCTAGGGGCCGGTGCTCATCTCTGTTTCAAAGCCGTCTCCATGTTCATGTGGCCGGCATGACAAGACGCCAAAGGCGCACGGAACGCTGTTACCTTCCCACTGTAGTAGTCCCTATTTTTCTACTTGCATTTTTACATGCTTTTGAACTGCTAGGTTGGCAAAAGCTGGGATGAGTAACAGGCACTCACTCTGTTATGCGGCACTTGGGATTCAACCCGCCAAACTGCCGACCATCTGATCGACAAGCTCAGTGTCCTAACCTACCGAGCCACCGTGTCCCTTTTCTGCATATCTTAGGTTGTTGATATTTCTTCCGGCAATCTTAATTCCAACTTTTGATTCATCTAGCCCTGCCTTTCTCATGATTGGATAAAAGTGGTTTTTCTTTGGTCAACAGCACACAAGCCCCTTACCTAATCACAACAGGGACATTTCAATTTATTTAAAGTGTTTTACCTACATTAGGTAAAAGTGACTTTCTGATAAGTGGTTTTTGATAATGAAGGCAAAAGTTTGGGAAGCACAGGCTTAATCATTCTTTCTTGAGCTACATGGCAAGAAAGTGTGTACAAAGAAAAGAGGCCCTGTGCAATGGAGCTCATCAATGGATTTGATACTCTGGGCACGGAAAATGACTCCTAATCACTTGAGATAGTTTTGTCATCCCAACATCTTCAGAATTGAGGAAAGGATCCTTAACTCCATAGAGATCAAGGAAATCAAAGCTATCCATTGAGTAGAAAAGCAGACAGTGATGGAAATAAAAGGCTCATTACTGTGAGGGAGAGTTGCATCTGTGTACTGTGACCAAACAAGCTATCTTAAGAAGTGTGCCATCCTCCTGAAGATGAATCTAGGATGTGGTGGAGAGACCAGGGTTGATCAAGCAGAATGAACCTTGTACATTCCTACATTGATGTGTACATAGATAAAGGGACAAATGAAATTGCCACAAAAGGGTAAATATTTCAGGGGGTTACCTGCAACTAAAAATCCCTGGTAGGGAGGTGAAACAGCTGAAAGCACCAGTAGGTTCTTCATTTATCCTGCTCATTGACGGATAAGTGACAAGAAGATAAAGCAGCAGTATGCTGGGACTGAAGAAACAGCTACAGTATTGCTGTCAAGAAATTCCTAGACCAAAATAAAGGATGTTTATGCAAGCCTGACCTGCATTTCACATGGGTAGGAAAAAAAATGTTTGGCAAAAAGCTTACAAAATTTATCAAGAATGCTATGAATAAATCAGAACGGGGAGAAAGGCAGCAGTACTGACTCAGGTAGACAAGAGCAGGGCATTAGGAACATATAATGTAGAAGGCAGAAGACAGGAAAGATATCTCAATATGCAGCAATATAGAGATCTGAAGAAAGGTGTCCCTGTTTTGAATATTAATTTTAATGATTTCTTGAAGCAATCACATTTTTGCTCTGGCTTCTGAAGACTGAAAACATTGGAATACCTTAATAATATCTATTATTAAAGTATTCCAATTTTTGAAGTACTATGTTCACTCTTAATACAAGATTCAACTTCTGAGTCACCATTACAAGGTAGTCAGCCCTAATAGATCCCATGGCAATTAAGAATCTTAAAGTTTGGGAAGCACATTTGATGAATATGAAATGCATAAGTGCTTTTAAAAACCATCCATACGCGTAATTATAGAGACATGTGGAATATATACAACTACTTTGGTCATATGGCATCCAATGACTGGAAGTAGAAATATAATGCATAAAAAGGTAAAGGTTCCCCCGCACATGCGTGCTAGTCGTTTCCAATTCTAGGGGCCGGTGCTCATCTCCGTTTCAAAGCCGAAGAGCGAGCGTTTGTCCGAGGACGTCTCCGTGGTCATGTGGCTGGCATGACTAGATGCCAAAGGCGCACGGAACGCTGTTACCTTCCCACCGTAGTGGTCCCTATTTTTCTACTTGCATTTTTACATGCTTTCGAACTGCTAGGTTGGCAGAAGCTGGGACGAGTAACAGGTGCTCACTCTGCTACGCGGCACTCGAGATTCGACCTGCCAAACTGCCGATCTTCTGATCGACAAGCTCAGCGTCCTAACCCACTGAGCCACCGCGTCCCTATATAATGCATAGGCCTAGACAAATACATTTTAAATTTATGTTAGCACTTGAGGATTGAAAAGCATTTGCTATTTTTTCCCTATCATTTCTGGTTTTCTTAAGCATGTACTTTGAAAGATGTAGAACTATTAAAACAGTTTCATATGAGATATATACAAACATACTGTACAAACACACGCACACACATATAAAAGCTATTTTACTCTAGAAACACAGACATCTGGACAAGGAGTTCCCAACGGAATCTGCTTATGTCCATATTTAAAAAGTAGAAATAGAAATGTAAAGTGTGAATGAGGTAAAGCTTCATGTCATTTTGTCTTGGTCTGAAAAACATAATTAGCTAACCAATCTGCTGAATATGTACCTGATGAAGAATAATAGGTGAATTGGTCCTAAGCATTTATAAAGATTACAAGATGTTCATTGGAACAGGGTTGTGCCATGACCTATAAAACAACCAAACACAATCTTGATGTTGCATAAGTAAAAAAAAAAGGGCAGGACCACTTAGGGACCCAGGATGTGTGGAGGGAGCAGGTGACAAAAATGTGTATTAGGCCATTACAATGCAAAGCAGTGATCTATGTAGTTGTTTTCAATACTGAGAAGCACTCCACAAAGGTGAAGTTTGTACCATGATGTCACCGCACCAACCACTGCTTCTTCATCACCACTGTTAGTTCCAGATACTTGTGTGCATTACAGCATCAAAGTCATACCTCATGACTGACATGTCACGCTAAACCATGTTTTCTTTAACAATGCATCACTGAATACAACGCAACCATTTGAATTCACACATTATATCCCAATGATTGGATCTACCCAAAATTCTAAGCAAAACTAAAAGGTTGTGAAAAACACCTCATGGAATTGAGCATCAGCATACTATATGGCTTAGTGAGACTGAATGCATGATTCAAGTTTATGTGCCAAACAATTTGAAAAGAACTGTTTGCTAAAAACCATGCATTTTTAACTGTTCTGAACAGATTAACTAAACATAGCCAGTCCCCAAATGCAACTCTAATTACCATACTGGAATACCTCCTGAGCTTCCTCGTAATCTAGCCTGACAACCTTTCTCAACTTGAAAGTAGATCTGCCCAGATCAATCGGATCCTGGCTTTTGTTCTTTCTGAGTTCCATATGAAAAAGTTGATATGTGCAGGTCACAGCAGACCTCTCTAGGCCTTTAACTGAGCAAATGACTGCTAGCAGTCTGATAGCCCAACTTAGCGAGTCCTTCCTTGTTGAGACTTTTCATTTGAACCAGATGGTATGAATTAAACAATGGAAAAAAAATAAGTTGTTGAATATGCCATTGCTACCCTGCAAGCTAGTTTATATGAGTGATCTTTTGTGCTTGGAGCATGCTAGAAGAATAACTCAGGTTTGGTAGGGTTGAGTTTCTTTGGGGGTATCGAGAGGAACTGGATTACATCCAATGGTATCCTAACATGGAATTAGATTTTAATAATAATAATAAGTTGGAAGGGACCTTGGAGGTCATCTAGTCCAACCCCCTGCTCAGGCAGGAAACCCTATACCATTTCAGACAAGTGGCTGGACAATCTCTTCTTAAAAACTTCCAGTGTTGGAGCATTCACCACTTCTGGAGGCAGGTTGTTCCACTGGTTAATTGTTCTAATTGTCAGGAAGTTTCTCCTTAGTTCTAGGTTGCTTCTCTCCTTGACTAGTTTCCATCCGTAGCTTCTTGTCCTGCTTTCAGGTGCTTTTGAGAATACCTTGACTCCCTCTTCTTTGTGGTAGCCCCTGAGATATTGGAACACTGCTATCATGTCACCCCTCACCCTTCTCTTCGTTAAACTACACATACCCAATTCCAGCAACCGTTCCCTATATGTTTTAGCCTCCAGTCCCCCAATCATCTTTGTTGCTCTTCTCTGTACTCTTTCTAGAGTCGCGACATCTTTTTTACATCATGGTGACCAAAACTGGATACAGTATTCCAGGTGTGGCCTTACCAAGCCATTTAAAGTGGTATTAGTACTTCACACAATCTTGATTCTATCCCTCTGTTAATGCAGACTAGCACTGTGTTGGCTTTTTTGGCAGCTGCAGCACACTGCTAGCTCATATTTATGTGATTGTCCACTAGGACTCCAAGATCTCTCTCACAGTTGCTACTATTGAGCAAGGTACCACCTATACTATACCTGTGCATTTGATTTTACCTGCCTAAATGTAGAACCTTACTTTTTTCTCAATTGAATTTCATTTTGTTAGATAATGCCCAGTTTTTATGTGTGCTGTCTATTGGGAGCTAATATCGCGAATTTAGGATGTTTCATTCTTTTTCTGTAAGAAGGTGACGTTCAACTCTGGCCTGTTTCATGTACCTCAGGGGAATGTAGGTTTATAAACTCATTTGCATGAAGCAGAACTTAGAGCAGTGTTTTTCAGCCTTGGCAACTTGAGGATTTGTGAACTTCAACTCCCACAATTTCCCAGCCAGTCAATGGCACACTTCGTGTGTTTAAAATTCATATATTAGCAGCACAAGAGGGGGGAAAAACACATATGCAGGAACTGGGGGTAGCTTGCTGCTAATCACATGCTAATCATATATTTCAGTTTCAACAGCCCCCTCTAAATCCCACAATGTGTTGTTTTTGAGTTTTAATCACTGACTTTAAGTAAGAGGCAACAAGTGTAACTTCAAGGTTAGAAAATGATTATTTTTATTACTCTTTTTTTCTAATTCAAAATAAAGAATTAACATTTTCCTAATTCCATCCCCTAGGATTCTCTTTTCCTTATTTGAAGCAGAGTAAATTTAAAAAATAATAGGAATGAATAAGAATAAAAGGTGAACATTAAATCATTAAATGGCTACTAATCAGGAATACCGTAAAATGATTCAGGATCATGGGCCTCTTATTAGTTTACATTAGTTTTGTGAACAATCAGATTTTTTAAAAAACAAAATTTTCTTTTTTGTAATTTGATGGAATAATCTTTCAACAAGTGAGTAGGGACAAATAGATTCTTACTGCATGTTTTTGAATTTTATTTGTTTTTCCATTTCCTAAAAAAATATGCCAAGTTTTTCATGTAGTTTTACTTCATGTTTATTTTACTTTTCATGTACTATATGTCCTTTTGACAAATCCTATTTGTCTCTACCATGGCCATACTTGGTCATCCTTTTTTTAAATGAGGCTTCATATATTGTTAAGAGAGAGTATCCTAAAATGAGCCATTTAATCTAAAATGTTTCCTTTAGTATCAGCTTTTCTATACCTTAGTGCTGGCCAGTACAGTATATGAACATTGTGATTTGGATATTTGGAATATATTAGGATGAAGCTGCTTTCAAATCATTTACATTAAAAGTTTTTTTTCTGAAAAAAACCTCTTGCCATCCATCTTACTGATAGAAGCACAATTAGCAAGAAAAATAAAATTAATTGGAGAATGCAAGATAGTGCCCTGTCTTAATCAAACTTATAGTAAATTCATTAAAATCATCAGAATCCAAACCTGCCATCTTCATATACTAATTCTCTCAACTGAACTAAAAATGTAATAATTCAGGAGAAGAAAACTAATAATAATCCATATTGAAGTTAGCTTTTAG
>NW_027673545.1:0-68147 GCF_964194415.1 Vipera berus
CCATGTTATATCTTGCATTTGTTAGGAAAAACTGCTTATAGTATGAAAAGTGCCCATTGCAGATTGAGATCAAATTCGCAAAACAAACACATATTCCTGTTCACCTGCCTCCCCGAAGACGAAAGAACCATGACTTTTGCAGATCTGAAGTTTCCTTGCGGAGATAGCCCATGCTATATCTTGCATTTGTTAGGAAAAACTGCTTATAGTATGAAAAGTGCCCATTGCAGAAAGAGCTCAAATTCGAAAAACAAACACATATACCTGTTCCCCTGCTTCCCCGAAGACCAAAAAACCATGACTTTTGCAGATGTGAAGTTTCCTTGCGGAGATAGCCCATGTTATATCTTTCATTTGTTAGGAAAAACTGCTTATAGTATGAAAAGTGCCCATTGCAGAAAGAGCTCAAATTCGAAAAACAAACACATATTCCTGTTCCCCTGCTTCCCCGAAGACCAAAAAACCATGACTTTTGCATATGTGAAGTTTCCTTGCGGAGATAGCCCATGTTATATCTTGCATTTGTTAGGAAAAACTGCTTATAGTATGAAAAGTGCCCATTGCAGATAGAGCTCAAATTCGCAAAACAAACACATATCCCTGTTCCCCTGCCTCCCCGAAGACGAAACAACCATGACTTTTGCAGATCTGAAGTTTCCTTGCGGAGATAGCCCATGCTATATCTTGCATTTGTTAGGAAAAACTGCTTAGAGCATGAAAAGTGCCCATTGCAGAAAGAGCTCAAATTCGAAAAACAAACACGTATTCATGTTCCCCTGCCTCCCCGAAGATCAAAAAACCATGACTTTTGCAGATGTGAAGTTTCCTTGCGGAGATAGCCCATGCTATATCTTGTATTTGTTAGGAAAAACTGATTAGAGCATGAAAAGTGCCCATTGCAGAAAGAGCTCAAATTCGAAAAACAAACACGTATTCATGTTCCCCCGGCTCACTGAACACCAAAAAACCATGAGTTTTGCAGATCTGAAGTTTCCTTGCGGAGATAGCCCATGATATATCTTGCATTTGTTAGGAAAAACTGCTTATAGTATGAAAAGTGCCCATTGCAGAAAGAGCTCAAATTCGAAAAACAAACACATATTCCTGTTCCCCTGCTTCCCCGAAGACCAAAAAACCATGACTTTTGCAGATCTGAAGTTTCCTTGCAGAGATACCCCATGCTATATCTTGCATTTGTTAGGAAAAACTGCTTAGAGCATGAAAAGTGCCCATTGCAGAAAGAGCTCAAATTCGAAAAACAAACACATATCCCTGTTCCCCTGCCTCCCCGAAGACAAAAAAACCATGACTTTTGCAGATCTGAAGTTTCCTTGCGGAGATAGCCCATGCTATATCTTGCATTTGTTAGGAAAAACTGCTTAGAGCATGAAAAGTGCCCATTGCAGATTGAGCTCAAATTCGCAAAACAAACACATATCCCTGTTCCCCTGCCTCCCCGAAGACGAAAAAACCATGACTTTTGCAGATCTGAAGTTTCCTTGCGGAGATAGCCCATGTTATATCTTGCATTTGTTAGGAAAAACTGCTTATAGTATGAAAAGTGCCCATTGCAGATAGAGATCAAATTCGCAAAACAAACACATATTCCTGTTCCCCTGCCTCCCCGAAGACGAAAAAACCATGACTTTTGCAGATCTGAAGTTTCCTTGCGGAGATAGCCCATGCTATATCTTGCATTTGTTAGGAAAAACTGCTTATAGTATGAAAAGTGCCCATTGCAGAAAGAGCTCAAATTCGAAAAACAAACACATATTCCTGTTCCCCTGCTTCCCCGAAGACCAAAAAACCATGACTTTTGCATATGTGAAGTTTCCTTGCGGAGATAGCCCATGTTATATCTTGCATTTGTTAGGAAAAACTGCTTATAGTATGAAAAGTGCCCATTGCAGAAAGAGCTCAAATTCAAAAAACAAACACATATTCATGTTCCCCTGCCTCCCCGAAGATCAAAAAACCATGACTTTTGCAGATGTGAAGTTTCCTTGCGGAGATAGCCCATGCTATATCTTGTATTTGTTAGGAAAAACTGATTAGAGCATGAAAAGTGCCCATTGCAGAAAGAGCTCAAATTCGAAAAACAAACACGTATTCATGTTCCCCCGGCTCACTGAACACCAAAAAACCATGAGTTTTGCAGATCTGAAGTTTCCTTGCGGAGATAGCCCATGATATATCTTGCATTTGTTAGGAAAAACTGCTTATAGTATGAAAAGTGCCCATTGCACAAAGAGCTCAAATTCAAAAAACAAACACATATTCATGTTCCCCTGCCTCCCCGAAGACCAAAAAACCATGACTTTTGCAGATCTCAAGTTTCCTTGCGGAGATAGCCCATGCTATATCTTGCATTTGTTAGGAAAAACTGCTTATAGCATGAAAAGTGCCCATTGCAGATAGAGCTCAAATTCGCAAAACAAACACATATTCCTCTTCCCCTGCCTCCCCGAAGATCAAAAAACCATGACTTTTGCAGATGTGAAGTTTCCTTGCGGAGATAGCCCATGTTATATCTTGCATTTGTTAGAAAAAACTGCTTATAGCATGAAAAGTGCCCATTGTAGATAGAGATCAAATTTGCAAAACAAACACATATTCATGTTCCCCTGCCTCCCCGAAGACAAAAAAACCATGACTTTTGCAGATCTGAAGTTTCCTTGCGGAGATAGCCCATGCTATATCTTGCATTTGTTAGGAAAAACTGCTTAGAGCATGAAAAGTGCCCATTGCAGATAGAGCTCAAATTCGCAAAACAAACACATATCCCTGTTCCCCTGCCTCCCCGAAGACGAAACAACCATGACTTTTGCAGATCTGAAGTTTCCTTGCGGAGATAGCCCATGCAATATCTTGCATTTGTTAGGAAAAACTGCTTAGAGCATGAAAAGTGCCCATTGCAGAAAGAGCTCAAATTCGAAAAACAAACACGTATTCATGTTCCCCCGGCTCACTGAACACCAAAAAACCATGACTTTTGCAGATCTGAAGTTTCCTTGCGGAGATAGCCCATGCTATATCTTGCATTTGTTAGGAAAAACTGCTTAGAGCATGAAAAGTGCCCATTGCAGATAGAGCTCAAATTCGCAAAACAAACACATATCCCTGTTCCCCTGCCTCCCCGAAGACGAAAAAACCATGACTTTTGCAGATCTGAAGTTTCCTTGCGGAGATAGCCCATGCTATATCTTGCATTTGTTAGGAAAAACTGCTTAGAGCATGAAAAGTGCCCATTGCAGAAAGAGCTCAAATTCGAAAAACAAACACGTATTCATGTTCCCCCGGCTCACTGAACACCAAAAAACCATGACGTTTGCAGATCTGAAGTTTCCTTGCGGTGATAGCCCATGTTATATCTTGCATTTGTTAGGAAAAACTGCTTATAGTATGAAAAGTGCCCATTGCAGAAAGAGCTCAAATTCGAAAAACAAACACATATTCCTGTTCCCCTGCCTCCCCGAAGATCAAAAAACCATGACTTTTGCAGATGTGAAGTTTCCTTGCGGATTTAGCCCATGTTATATCTTGCATTTGTTAGGAAAAACTGCTTATAGTATGAAAAGTGCCCATTGCAGATAGAGATCAAATTCGCAAAACAAACACATATTCCTGTTCCCCTGCCTCCCCGAAGACGAAAAAACCATGGCTTTTGCAGATCTGAAGTTTCCTTGCGGAGATAGCCCATGCTATATCTTGCATTTGTTAGGAAAAACTGCTTATAGTATGAAAAGTGCCCATTGCAGAAAGAGCTCAAATTCGAAAAACAAACACATATTCCTGTTCCCCTGCTTCCCCGAAGACCAAAAAACCATGACTTTTGCAGATGTGAAGTTTCCTTGCGGAGATAGCCCATGTTATATCTTTCATTTGTTAGGAAAAACTGCTTATAGTATGAAAAGTGCCCATTGCAGAAAGAGCTCAAATTCGAAAAACAAACACATATTCCTGTTCCCCTGCTTCCCCGAAGACCAAAAAACCATGACTTTTGCAGATGTGAAGTTTCCTTGCGGAGATAGCCCATGCTATATCTTGTATTTGTTAGGAAAAACTGCTTAGAGCATGAAAAGTGCCCATTGCAGAAAGAGCTCAAATTCGAAAAACAAACACGTATTCATGTTCCCCCGGCTCACTGAACACCAAAAAACCATGAGTTTTGCAGATCTGAAGTTTCCTTGCGGAGATAGCCCATGATATATCTTGCATTTGTTAGGAAAAACTGCTTATAGTATGAAAAGTGCCCATTGCACAAAGAGCTCAAATTCAAAAAACAAACACATATTCATGTTCCCCTGCCTCCCCGAAGACCAAAAAACCATGACTTTTGCAGATCTGAAGTTTCCTTGCGGAGATAGCCCATGCTATATCTTGCATTTGTTAGGAAAAACTGCTTATAGCATGAAAAGTGCCCATTGCAGATAGAGCTCAAATTCGCAAAACAAACACATATTCCTCTTCCCCTGCCTCCCCGAAGATAAAAAAACCATGACTTTTGCAGATGTGAAGTTTCCTTGCGGAGATAGCCCATGTTATATCTTGCATTTGTTAGGAAAAACTGCTTATAGTATGAAAAGTGCCCATTGTAGATAGAGATCAAATTTGCAAAACAAACACATATTCATGTTCCCCTGCCTCCCCGAAGACAAAAAACCATGACTTTTGCAGATCTGAAGTTTCCTTGCGGAGATAGCCCATGCTATATCTTGCATTTGTTAGGAAAAACTGCTTAGAGCATGAAAAGTGCCCATTGCAGAAAGAGCTCAAATTCGAAAAACAAACACGTATTCATGTTCCCCTGCCTCCCCGAAGACGAAAAAACCATGACTTTTGCAGATCTGAAGTTTCCTTGCGGAGATAGCCCATGCTATATCTTGCATTTGTTAGGAAAAACTGCTTAGAGCATGAAAAGTGCCCATTGCAGAAAGAGCTCAAATTCGAAAAACAAACACGTATTCATGTTCCCCCGGCTCACTGAACACCAAAAAACCATGAGTTTTGCAGATCTGAAGTTTCCTTGCGGAGATAGCCCATGTTATGTCTTGCATTTGTTAGGAAAAACTGCTTATAGTATGAAAAGTGCCCATTGCAGAAAGAGCTCAAATTCGAAAAACAAACACATATTCCTGTTCCCCTGCCTCCCCGAAGATCAAAAAACCATGACTTTTGCAGATGTGAAGTTTCCTTGCGGATTTAGCCCATGTTATATCTTGCATTTGTTAGGAAAAACTGCTTATAGTATGAAAAGTGCCCATTGCAGATAGAGATCAAATTCGCAAAACAAACACATATTCCTGTTCCCCTGCCTCCCCGAAGACGAAAGAACCATGACTTTTGCAGATCTGAAGTTTCCTTGCGGAGATAGCCCATGCTATATCTTGCATTTGTTAGGAAAAACTGCTTATAGTATGAAAAGTGCCCATTGCAGAAAGAGCTCAAATTCGAAAAACAAACACATATACCTGTTCCCCTGCTTCCCCGAAGACCAAAAAACCATGACTTTTGCAGATGTGAAGTTTCCTTGCGGAGATAGCCCATGTTATATCTTTCATTTGTTAGGAAAAACTGCTTATAGTATGAAAAGTGCCCATTGCAGAAAGAGCTCAAATTCGAAAAACAAACACATATTCCTGTTCCCCTGCTTCCCCGAAGACCAAAAAACCATGACTTTTGCATATGTGAAGTTTCCTTGCGGAGATAGCCCATGTTATATCTTGCATTTGTTAGGAAAAACTGCTTATAGTATGAAAAGTGCCCATTGCAGAAAGAGCTCAAATTCAAAAAACAAACACATATTCATGTTCCCCTGCCTCCCCGAAGATCAAAAAACCATGACTTTTGCAGATGTGAAGTTTCCTTGCGGAGATAGCCCATGCTATATCTTGTATTTGTTAGGAAAAACTGCTTAGAGCATGAAAAGTGCCCATTGCAGAAAGAGCTCAAATTCGAAAAACAAACACGTATTCATGTTCCCCCGGCTCACTGAACACCAAAAAACCATGACTTTTGCAGATCTGAAGTTTCCTTGCGGAGATAGCCCATGCTATATCTTGCATTTGTTAGGAAAAACTGCTTAGAGCATGAAAAGTGCCCATTGCAGATAGAGCTCAAATTCGCAAAACAAACACATATCCCTGTTCCCCTGCCTCCCCGAAGACGAAACAACCATGACTTTTGCAGATCTGAAGTTTCCTTGCGGAGATAGCCCATGCTATATCTTGCATTTGTTAGGAAAAACTGCTTAGAGCATGAAAAGTGCCCATTGCAGAAAGAGCTCAAATTCGAAAAACAAACACGTATTCATGTTCCCCCGGCTCACTGAACACCAAAAAACCATGACTTTTGCAGATCTGAAGTTTCCTTGCGGAGATAGCCCATGCTATATCTTGCATTTGTTAGGAAAAACTGCTTAGAGCATGAAAAGTGCCCATTGCAGAAAGAGCTCAAATTCGAAAAACAAACACGTATTCATGTTCCCCCGGCTCACTGAACACCAAAAAACCATGACGTTTGCAGATCTGAAGTTTCCTTGCGGTGATAGCCCATGTTATATCTTGCATTTGTTAGGAAAAACTGCTTATAGTATGAAAAGTGCCCATTGCAGAAAGAGCTCAAATTCGAAAAACAAACACATATTCCTGTTCCCCTGCTTCCCCGAAGACCAAAAAACCATGACTTTTGCAGATGTGAAGTTTCCTTGCGGAGATAGCCCATGTTATATCTTGCATTTGTTAGGAAAAACTGCTTATAGTATGAAAAGTGCCCATTGCAGAAAGAGCTCAAATTCAAAAAACAAACACATATTCCTGTTCCCCTGCCTCCCCGAAGACCAAAAAACCATGACTTTTGCAGATCTTAAGTTTCCTTGCGGAGATAGCCCATGCTATAACTTGCATTTCTTAGGAAAAACTGCTTATAGCATGAAAAGTGCCCATTGCAGATAGAGCTCAAATTCGCAAAACAAACACATATTCCTCTTCCCCTGCCTCCCCGAAGATCAAAAAACCATGACTTTTGCAGATCTGAAGTTTCCTTGCAGAGATACCCCATGCTATATCTTGCATTTGTTAGGAAAAACTGCTTAGAGCATGAAAAGTGCCCATTGCAGAAAGAGCTCAAATTCGAAAAACAAACACATATCCCTGTTCCCCTGCCTCCCCGAAGACAAAAAAACCATGACTTTTGCAGATCTGAAGTTTCCTTGCGGAGATAGCCCATGCTATATCTTGCATTTGTTAGGAAAAACTGCTTAGAGCATGAAAAGTGCCCATTGCAGAAAGAGCTCAAATTCGAAAAACAAACACGTATTCATGTTCCCCCGGCTCACTGAACACCAAAAAACCATGACTTTTGCAGATCTGAAGTTTCCTTGCGGAGATAGCCCATGCTATATCTTGCATTTGTTAGGAAAAACTGCTTAGAGCATGAAAAGTGCCCATTGCAGATTGAGCTCAAATTCGCAAAACAAACACATATCCCTGTTCCCCTGCCTCCCCGAAGACGAAAAAACCATGACTTTTGCAGATCTGAAGTTTCCTTGCGGAGATAGCCCATGTTATATCTTGCATTTGTTAGGAAAAACTGCTTATAGTATGAAAAGTGCCCATTGCAGATAGAGATCAAATTCGCAAAACAAACACATATTCCTGTTCCCCTGCCTCCCCGAAGACGAAAAAACCATGACTTTTGCAGATCTGAAGTTTCCTTGCGGAGATAGCCCATGCTATATCTTGCATTTGTTAGGAAAAACTGCTTATAGCATGAAAAGTGCCCATTGTAGATAGAGATCAAATTTGCAAAACAAACACATATTCATGTTCCCCTGCCTCCCCGAAGACAAAAAAACCATGACTTTTGCAGATCTGAAGTTTCCTTGCGGAGATAGCCCATGCTATATCTTGCATTTGTTAGGAAAAACTGCTTAGAGCATGAAAAGTGCCCATTGCAGATAGAGCTCAAATTCGCAAAACAAACACATATCCCTGTTCCCCTGCCTCCCCGAAGACGAAACAACCATGACTTTTGCAGATCTGAAGTTTCCTTGCGGAGATAGCCCATGCTATATCTTGCATTTGTTAGAAAAAACTGCTTATAGCATGAAAAGTGCCCATTGTAGATAGAGATCAAATTTGCAAAACAAACACATATTCATGTTCCCCTGCCTCCCCGAAGACAAAAAAACCATGACTTTTGCAGATCTGAAGTTTCCTTGCGGAGATAGCCCATGGTATATCTTGCATTTGTTAGGAAAAACTGCTTAGAGCATGAAAAGTGCCCATTGCAGATAGAGCTCAAATTCGCAAAACAAACACATATCCCTGTTCCCCTGCCTCCCCGAAGACGAAACAACCATGACTTTTGCAGATCTGAAGTTTCCTTGCGGAGATAGCCCATGCAATATCTTGCATTTGTTAGGAAAAACTGCTTAGAGCATGAAAAGTGCCCATTGCAGAAAGAGCTCAAATTCGAAAAACAAACACGTATTCATGTTCCCCCGGCTCACTGAACACCAAAAAACCATGACTTTTGCAGATCTGAAGTTTCCTTGCGGAGATAGCCCATGCTATATCTTGCATTTGTTAGGAAAAACTGCTTAGAGCATGAAAAGTGCCCATTGCAGATAGAGCTCAAATTCGCAAAACAAACACATATCCCTGTTCCCCTGCCTCCCCGAAGACGAAAAAACCATGACTTTTGCAGATCTGAATTTTCCTTGCGGAGATAGCCCATGCTATATCTTGCATTTGTTAGGAAAAACTGCTTAGAGCATGAAAAGTGCCCATTGCAGAAAGAGCTCAAATTCGAAAAACAAACACGTATTCATGTTCCCCCGGCTCACTGAACACCAAAAAACCATGACGTTTGCAGATCTGAAGTTTCCTTGCGGTGATAGCCCATGTTATATCTTGTATTTGTTAGGAAAAACTGCTTATAGTATGAAAAGTGCCCATTGCAGATAGAGATCAAATTCTCAAAACAAACACATATTCCTGTTCCCCTGCCTCCCCGAAGACGAAAAAACCATGGCTTTTGCAGATCTGAAGTTTCCTTGCGGAGATAGCCCATGCTATATCTTGCATTTGTTAGGAAAAACTGCTTATAGTATGAAAAGTGCCCATTGCAGAAAGAGCTCAAATTCGAAAAACAAACACATATTCCTGTTCCCCTGCCTCCCCGAAGATCAAAAAACCATGACTTTTGCAGATGTGAAGTTTCCTTGCGGAGATAGCCCATGCTATATCTTGTATTTGTTAGGAAAAACTGCTTAGAGCATGAAAAGTGCCCATTGCAGAAAGAGCTCAAATTCGAAAAACAAACACGTATTCATGTTCCCCCGGCTCACTGAACACCAAAAAACCATGAGTTTTGCAGATCTGAAGTTTCCTTGCGGAGATAGCCCATGATATATCTTGCATTTGTTAGGAAAAACTGCTTATAGTATGAAAAGTGCCCATTGCACAAAGAGCTCAAATTCAAAAAACAAACACATATTCATGTTCCCCTGCCTCCCCGAAGACCAAAAAACCATGACTTTTGCAGATCTGAAGTTTCCTTGCGGAGATAGCCCATGCTATATCTTGCATTTGTTAGGAAAAACTGCTTATAGCATGAAAAGTGCCCATTGCAGATAGAGCTCAAATTCGCAAAACAAACACATATTCCTCTTCCCCTGCCTCCCCGAAGATCAAAAAACCATGACTTTTGCAGATGTGAAGTTTCCTTGCGGAGATAGCCCATGTTATATCTTGCATTTGTTAGGAAAAACTGCTTATAGTATGAAAAGTGCCCATTGTAGATAGAGATCAAATTTGCAAAACAAACACATATTCATGTTCCCCTGCCTCCCCGAAGACAAAAAACCATGACTTTTGCAGATCTGAAGTTTCCTTGCGGAGATAGCCCATGCTATATCTTGCATTTGTTAGGAAAAACTGCTTAGAGCATGAAAAGTGCCCATTGCAGAAAGAGCTCAAATTCGAAAAACAAACACGTATTCATGTTCCCCTGCCTCCCCGAAGACGAAAAAACCATGACTTTTGCAGATCTGAAGTTTCCTTGCGGAGATAGCCCATGCTATATCTTGCATTTGTTAGGAAAAACTGCTTATAGTATGAAAAGTGCCCATTGCAGAAAGAGCTCAAATTCGAAAAACAAACACATATTCCTGTTCCCCTGCTTCCCCGAAGACCAAAAAACCATGACTTTTGCAGATGTGAAGTTTCCTTGCGGAGATAGCCCATGTTATATCTTGCATTTGTTAGGAAAAACTGCTTATAGTATGAAAAGTGCCCATTGCAGAAAGAGCTCAAATTCAAAAAACAAACACATATTCATGTTCCCCTGCCTCCCCGAAGACCAAAAAACCATGACTTTTGCAGATCTGAAGTTTCCTTGCGGAGATAGCCCATGCTATAACTTGCATTTGTTAGGAAAAACTGCTTATAGCATGAAAAGTGCCCATTGCAGATAGAGCTCAAATTCGCAAAACAAACACATATTCATGTTCCCCTGCCTCCCCGAAGACCAAAAAACCATGCCTTTGCAGATCTGAAGTTTCCTTGCAGAGATACCCCATGCTATATCTTGCATTTGTTAGGAAAAACTGCTTAGAGCATGAAAAGTGCCCATTGCAGAAAGAGCTCAAATTCGAAAAACAAACACGTATTCATGTTCCCCCGGCTCACTGAATACCAAAAAACCATGACTTTTGCAGATCTGAAGTTTCCTTGCGGAGATAGCCCATGCTATATCTTGCATTTGTTAGGAAAAACTGCTTAGAGCATGAAAAGTGCCCATTGCAGAAAGAGCTCAAATTCGAAAAACAAACACGTATTCATGTTCCCCCGGCTCACTGAACACCAAAAAACCATGACTTTTGCAGATCTGAAGTTTCCTTGCGGAGATAGCCCATGCTATATCTTGCATTTGTTAGGAAAAACTGCTTAGAGCATGAAAAGTGCCCATTGCAGATAGAGCTCAAATTCGCAAAACAAACACATATCCCTGTTCCCCTGCCTCCCCGAAGACGAAACAACCATGACTTTTGCAGATCTGAAGTTTTCTTGAGGAGATAGCCCATGCTATATCTTGCATTTGTTAGGAAAAACTGCTTAGAGCATGAAAAGTGCCCATTGCAGAAAGAGCTCAAATTCGAAAAACAAACACGTATTCATGTTCCCCCGGCTCACTGAATACCAAAAAACCATGACTTTTGCAGATCTGAAGTTTCCTTGCGGAGATAGCCCATGCTATATCTTGCATTTGTTAGGAAAAACTGCTTAGAGCATGAAAAGTGCCCATTGCAGATAGAGCTCTAATTCGCAAAACAAACACATATCCCTGTTCCCCTGCCTCCCCGAAGACGAAAAAACCATGACTTTTGCAGATCTGAAGTTTCCTTGCGGAGATAGCCCATGTTATATCTTGTATTTGTTAGGAAAAACTGCTTAGAGCATGAAAAGTGCCCATTGCAGAAAGAGCTCAAATTCGAAAAACAAACACGTAT
The DNA here is from genome assembly GCF_964194415.1 of Vipera berus. Classification (NCBI taxonomy): domain Eukaryota; kingdom Metazoa; phylum Chordata; class Lepidosauria; order Squamata; family Viperidae; genus Vipera; species Vipera berus. The sequence goes on from NW_027673545.1 coordinate 11,516, forward strand.
TCATGTTCCCCCGGCTCACTGAACACCAAAAAACCATGAGTTTTGCAGATCTGAAGTTTCCTTGCGGAGATAGCCCATGATATATCTTGCATTTGTTAGGAAAAACTGCTTATAGTATGAAAAGTGCCCATTGCACAAAGAGCTCAAATTCAAAAAACAAACACATATTCATGTTCCCCTGCCTCCCCGAAGACCAAAAAACCATGACTTTTGCAGATCTGAAGTTTCCTTGCGGAGATAGCCCATGCTATATCTTGCATTTGTTAGGAAAAACTACTTATAGCATGAAAAGTGCCCATTGCAGATAGAGCTCAAATTCGCAAAACAAACACATATTCCTCTTCCCCTGCCTCCCCGAAGATCAAAAAACCATGACTTTTGCAGATGTGAAGTTTCCTTGCGGAGATAGCCCATGTTATATCTTGCATTTGTTAGGAAAAACTGCTTATAGTATGAAAAGTGCCCATTGTAGATAGAGATCAAATTTGCAAAACAAACACATATTCATGTTCCCCTGCCTCCCCGAAGACAAAAAACCATGACTTTTGCAGATCTGAAGTTTCCTTGCGGAGATAGCCCATGCTATATCTTGCATTTGTTAGGAAAAACTGCTTAGAGCATGAAAAGTGCCCATTGCAGAAAGAGCTCAAATTCGAAAAACAAACACGTATTCATGTTCCCCTGCCTCCCCGAAGACGAAAAAACCATGACTTTTGCAGATCTGAAGTTTCCTTGCGGAGATAGCCCATGCTATATCTTGCATTTGTTAGGAAAAACTGCTTATAGTATGAAAAGTGCCCATTGCAGAAAGAGCTCAAATTCGAAAAACAAACACATATTCCTGTTCCCCTGCTTCCCCGAAGACCAAAAAACCATGACTTTTGCAGATGTGAAGTTTCCTTGCGGAGATAGCCCATGTTATATCTTGCATTTGTTAGGAAAAACTGCTTATAGTATGAAAAGTGCCCATTGCAGAAAGAGCTCAAATTCAAAAAACAAACACATATTCATGTTCCCCTGCCTCCCCGAAGACCAAAAAACCATGACTTTTGCAGATCTGAAGTTTCCTTGCGGAGATAGCCCATGCTATAACTTGCATTTGTTAGGAAAAACTGCTTATAGCATGAAAAGTGCCCATTGCAGATAGAGCTCAAATTCGCAAAACAAACACATATTCATGTTCCCCTGCCTCCCCGAAGACCAAAAAACCATGCCTTTGCAGATCTGAAGTTTCCTTGCAGAGATACCCCATGCTATATCTTGCATTTGTTAGGAAAAACTGCTTAGAGCATGAAAAGTGCCCATTGCAGAAAGAGCTCAAATTCGAAAAACAAACACGTATTCATGTTCCCCCGGCTCACTGAATACCAAAAAACCATGACTTTTGCAGATCTGAAGTTTCCTTGCGGAGATAGCCCATGCTATATCTTGCATTTGTTAGGAAAAACTGCTTAGAGCATGAAAAGTGCCCATTGCAGAAAGAGCTCAAATTCGAAAAACAAACACGTATTCATGTTCCCCCGGCTCACTGAACACCAAAAAACCATGACTTTTGCAGATCTGAAGTTTCCTTGCGGAGATAGCCCATGCTATATCTTGCATTTGTTAGGAAAAACTGCTTAGAGCATGAAAAGTGCCCATTGCAGATAGAGCTCAAATTCGCAAAACAAACACATATCCCTGTTCCCCTGCCTCCCCGAAGACGAAACAACCATGACTTTTGCAGATCTGAAGTTTTCTTGAGGAGATAGCCCATGCTATATCTTGCATTTGTTAGGAAAAACTGCTTAGAGCATGAAAAGTGCCCATTGCAGAAAGAGCTCAAATTCGAAAAACAAACACGTATTCATGTTCCCCCGGCTCACTGAATACCAAAAAACCATGACTTTTGCAGATCTGAAGTTTCCTTGCGGAGATAGCCCATGCTATATCTTGCATTTGTTAGGAAAAACTGCTTAGAGCATGAAAAGTGCCCATTGCAGATAGAGCTCTAATTCGCAAAACAAACACATATCCCTGTTCCCCTGCCTCCCCGAAGACGAAAAAACCATGACTTTTGCAGATCTGAAGTTTCCTTGCGGAGATAGCCCATGCTATATCTTGCATTTGTTAGGAAAAACTGCTTAGAGCATGAAAAGTGCCCATTGCAGATAGAGATCAAATTTGCAAAACAAACACATATTCATGTTCCCCTGCCTCCCCGAAGACAAAAAAACCATGACTTTTGCAGATCTGAAGTTTCCTTGCGGAGATAGCCCATGCTATATCTTGCATTTGTTAGGAAAAACTGCTTATAGTATGAAAAGTGCCCATTGCAGAAAGAGCTCAAATTCGCAAAACAAACACATATTCCTGTTGCCCTGCCTCCCCGAAGACGAAAAAACCATGACTTTTGCAGATCTGAAGTTTCCTTGCGGAGATAGCCCATGCTATAACTTGCATTTGTTAGGAAAAACTGCTTATAGCATGAAAAGTGCCCATTGCAGATAGAGCTCAAATTCGCAAAACAAACACATATTCATGTTCCCCTGCCTCCCCGAAGACCACAAAACCATGACTTTTGCAGATCTGAAGTTTCCTTGCGGAGATAGCCCATGCTATATCTTGCATTTGTTAGGAAAAACTGCTTATAGCATGAAAAGTGCCCATTGCAGATAGAGCTCAAATTCGCAAAACAAACACATATTCCTGTTCCCCTGCCTCCCCGAAGATCAAAAAACCATGACTTTTGCAGATCTGAAGTTTCCTTGCAGAGATACCCCATGCTATATCTTGCATTTGTTAGGAAAAACTGCTTAGAGCATGTAAAGTGCCCATTGCAGAAAGAGCTCAAATTCAAAAAACAAACACATATCCCTGTTCCCCTGCCTCCCCGAAGACGAAAAAACCATGACTTTTGCAGATCTGAAGTTTCCTTCCGGAGATAGCCCATGCTATATCTTGCATTTGTTAGGAAAAACTGCTTAGAGCATGAAAAGTGCCCATTGCAGAAAGAGCTCAAATTCGAAAAACAAACACGTATTCATGTTCCCCCGGCTCACTGAACACCAAAAAACCATGACGTTTGCAGATCTGAAGTTTCCTTGCGGTGATAGCCCATGTTATATCTTGCATTTGTTAGGAAAAACTGCTTATAGTTTGAAAACTGCCCATTGCAGAAAGAGCTCAAATTCGAAAAACAAACACATATTCCTGTTCCCCTGCCTCCCCGAAGATCAAAAAACCACGACTTTTGCAGATGTGAAGTTTCCTTGCGGATTTAGCCCATGTTATATCTTGCATTTGTTAGGAAAAACTGCTTATAGTATGAAAAGTGCCCATTGCAGATAGAGATCAAATTCGCAAAACAAACACATATTCCTGTTCCCCTGCCTCCCCGAAGACGAAAAAACCATGACTTTTGCAGATCTGAAGTTTCCTTGCGGAGATAGCCCATGCTATATCTTGCATTTGTTAGGAAAAACTGCTTATAGTATGAAAAGTGCCCATTGCAGAAAGAGCTCAAATTCGAAAAACAAACACATATTCCTGTTCCCCTGCTTCCCCGAAGACCAAAAAACCATGACTTTTGCAGATGTGAAGTTTCCTTGCGGAGATAGCCCATGTTATATGTTTCATTTGTTAGGAAAAACTGCTTATAGTATGAAAAGTGCCCATTGCAGAAAGAGCTCAAATTCGAAAAACAAACACATATTCCTGTTCCCCTGCTTCCCCGAAGACCAAAAAACCATGACTTTTGCAGATGTGAAGTTTTCTTGCGGAGATAGCCCATGTTATATCTTGCATTTGTTTGGAAAAACTGCTTATAGTATGAAAAGTGCCCATTGCAGAAAGAGCTCAAATTCAAAAAACAAACACATATTCCTGTTCCCCTGCCTCCCCGAAGATCAAAAAACCATGACTTTTGCAGATGTGAAGTTTCCTTGCGGAGATAGCCCATGCTATATCTTGTATTTGTTAGGAAAAACTGCTTAGAGCATGAAAAGTGCCCATTGCAGAAAGAGCTCAAATTCGAAAAACAAACACGTATTCATGTTCCCCTGCCTCCCCGAAGACCAAAAAACCATGACTTTTGCAGATCTCAAGTTTCCTTGCGGAGATAGCCCATGCTATATCTTGCATTTGTTAGGAAAAACTGCTTAGAGCATGAAAAGTGCCCATTGCAGATAGAGCTCAAATTCGCAAAACAAACACATATTCCTCTTCCCCTGCCTCCCCGAAGATCAAAAAACCATGACTTTTGCAGAGGTGAAGTTTCCTTGCGGAGATAGCCCATGTTATATCTTGCATTTGTTAGAAAAAACTGCTTATAGCATGAAAAGTGCCCATTGCAGAAAGAGCTCAAATTCGAAAAACAAACACGTATTCATGTTCCCCCGGCTCACTGAACACCAAAAAACCATGACGTTTGCAGATCTGAAGTTTCCTTGCGGTGATAGCCCATGTTATATCTTGCATTTGTTAGGAAAAACTGCTTATAGTTTGAAAAGTGCCCATTGCAGAAAGAGCTCAAATTCGAAAAACAAACACATATTCCTGTTCCCCTGCCTCCCCGAAGATCAAAAAACCATGACTTTTGCAGATGTGAAGTTTCCTTGCGGATTTAGCCCATGTTATATCTTGCATTTGTTAGGAAAAACTGCTTATAGTATGAAAAGTGCCCATTGCAGATAGAGATCAAATTCGCAAAACAAACACATATTCCTGTTCCCCTGCCTCCCCGAAGACGAAAAAACCATGACTTTTGCAGATCTGAAGTTTCCTTGCGGAGATAGCCCATGCTATATCTTGCATTTGTTAGGAAAAACTGCTTATAGTATGAAAAGTGCCCATTGCAGAAAGAGCTCAAATTCGAAAAACAAACACATATTCCTGTTCCCCTGCTTCCCCGAAGAGCAAAAAACCATGACTTTTGCAGATGTGAAGTTTCCTTGCGGAGATAGCCCATGTTATATGTTTCATTTGTTAGGAAAAACTGCTTATAGTATGAAAAGTGCCCATTGCAGAAAGAGCTCAAATTCGAAAAACAAACACATATTCCTGTTCCCCTGCTTCCCCGAAGACCAAAAAACCATGACTTTTGCAGATGTGAAGTTTCCTTGCGGAGATAGCCCATGTTATATCTTGCATTTGTTAGGAAAAACTGCTTATAGTATGAAAAGTGCCCATTGTAGATAGAGATCAAATTTGCAAAACAAACACATATTCATGTTCCCCTGCCTCCCCGAAGACAAAAAACCATGACTTTTGCAGATCTGAAGTTTCCTTGCGGTGATAGCCCATGTTATATCTTGCATTTGTTAGGAAAAACTGCTTATAGTTTGAAAAGTGCCCATTGCAGAAAGAGCTCAAATTCGAAAAACAAACACATATTCCTGTTCCCCTGCCTCCCCGAAGATCAAAAAACCATGACTTTTGCAGATGTGAAGTTTCCTTGCGGATTTAGCCCATGTTATATCTTGCATTTGTTAGGAAAAACTGCTTATAGTATGAAAAGTGCCCATTGCAGATAGAGATCAAATTCGCAAAACAAACACATATTCCTGTTCCCCTGCCTCCCCGAAGACGAAAAAACCATGACTTTTGCAGATCTGAAGTTTCCTTGCGGAGATAGCCCATGCTATATCTTGCATTTGTTAGGAAAAACTGCTTATAGTATGAAAAGTGCCCATTGCAGAAAGAGCTCAAATTCGAAAAACAAACACATATTCCTGTTCCCCTGCTTCCCCGAAGACCAAAAAACCATGACTTTTGCAGATGTGAAGTTTCCTTGCGGAGATAGCCCATGTTATATCTTGCATTTGTTAGGAAAAACTGCTTATAGTATGAAAAGTGCCCATTGCAGAAAGAGCTCAAATTCAAAAAACAAACACATATTCATGTTCCCCTGCCTCCCCGAAGACCAAAAAACCATGACTTTTGCAGATCTGAAGTTTCCTTGCGGAGATAGCCCATGCTATAACTTGCATTTGTTAGGAAAAACTGCTTAGAGCATGAAAAGTGCCCATTGCAGATAGAGCTCAAATTCGCAAAACAAACACATATTCATGTTCCCCTGCCTCCCCGAAGACCAAAAAACCATGCCTTTGCAGATCTGAAGTTTCCTTGCAGAGATACCCCATGCTATATCTTGCATTTGTTAGGAAAAACTGCTTAGAGCATGAAAAGTGCCCATTGCAGAAAGAGCTCAAATTCGAAAAACAAACACGTATTCATGTTCCCCCGGCTCACTGAATACCAAAAAACCATGACTTTTGCAGATCTGAAGTTTCCTTGCGGAGATAGCCCATGCTATATCTTGCATTTGTTAGGAAAAACTGCTTAGAGCATGAAAAGTGCCCATTGCAGAAAGAGCTCAAATTCGAAAAACAAACACGTATTCATGTTCCCCCGGCTCACTGAACACCAAAAAACCATGACTTTTGCAGATCTGAAGTTTCCTTGCGGAGATAGCCCATGCTATATCTTGCATTTGTTAGGAAAAACTGCTTAGAGCATGAAAAGTGCCCATTGCAGATAGAGCTCAAATTCGCAAAACAAACACATATCCCTGTTCCCCTGCCTCCCCGAAGACGAAACAACCATGACTTTTGCAGATCTGAAGTTTTCTTGAGGAGATAGCCCATGCTATATCTTGCATTTGTTAGGAAAAACTGCTTAGAGCATGAAAAGTGCCCATTGCAGAAAGAGCTCAAATTCGAAAAACAAACACGTATTCATGTTCCCCCGGCTCACTGAATACCAAAAAACCATGACTTTTGCAGATCTGAAGTTTCCTTGCGGAGATAGCCCATGCTATATCTTGCATTTGTTAGGAAAAACTGCTTAGAGCATGAAAAGTGCCCATTGCAGATAGAGCTCTAATTCGCAAAACAAACACATATCCCTGTTCCCCTGCCTCCCCGAAGACGAAAAAACCATGACTTTTGCAGATCTGAAGTTTCCTTGCGGAGATAGCCCATGTTATATCTTGTATTTGTTAGGAAAAACTGCTTAGAGCATGAAAAGTGCCCATTGCAGAAAGAGCTCAAATTCGAAAAACAAACACGTATTCATGTTCCCCCGGCTCACTGAACACCAAAAAACCATGAGTTTTGCAGATCTGAAGTTTCCTTGCGGAGATAGCCCATGATATATCTTGCATTTGTTAGGAAAAACTGCTTATAGTATGAAAAGTGCCCATTGCACAAAGAGCTCAAATTCAAAAAACAAACACATATTCATGTTCCCCTGCCTCCCCGAAGACCAAAAAACCATGACTTTTGCAGATCTGAAGTTTCCTTGCGGAGATAGCCCATGCTATATCTTGCATTTGTTAGGAAAAACTGCTTATAGCATGAAAAGTGCCCATTGCAGATAGAGCTCAAATTCGCAAAACAAACACATATTCCTCTTCCCCTGCCTCCCCGAAGATCAAAAAACCATGACTTTTGCAGATGTGAAGTTTCCTTGCGGAGATAGCCCATGTTATATCTTGCATTTGTTAGGAAAAACTGCTTATAGTATGAAAAGTGCCCATTGTAGATAGAGATCAAATTTGCAAAACAAACACATATTCATGTTCCCCTGCCTCCCCGAAGACAAAAAACCATGACTTTTGCAGATCTGAAGTTTCCTTGCGGAGATAGCCCATGCTATATCTTGCATTTGTTAGGAAAAACTGCTTAGAGCATGAAAAGTGCCCATTGCAGAAAGAGCTCAAATTTGAAAAACAAACACGTATTCATGTTCCCCTGCCTCCCCGAAGACGAAAAAACCATGACTTTTGCAGATCTGAAGTTTCCTTGCGGAGATAGCCCATGCTATATCTTGCATTTGTTAGGAAAAACTGCTTATAGTATGAAAAGTGCCCATTGCAGAAAGAGCTCAAATTCGAAAAACAAACACATATTCCTGTTCCCCTGCTTCCCCGAAGACCAAAAAACCATGACTTTTGCAGATGTGAAGTTTCCTTGCGGAGATAGCCCATGTTATGTCTTGCATTTGTTAGGAAAAACTGCTTATAGTATGAAAAGTGCCCATTGCAGAAAGAGCTCAAATTCAAAAAACAAACACATATTCATGTTCCCCTGCCTCCCCGAAGACCAAAAAACCATGACTTTTGCAGATCTGAAGTTTCCTTGCGGAGATAGCCCATGCTATAACTTGCATTTGTTAGGAAAAACTGCTTATAGCATGAAAAGTGCCCATTGCAGATAGAGCTCAAATTCGCAAAACAAACACATATTCATGTTCCCCTGCCTCCCCGAAGACCAAAAAACCATGCCTTTGCAGATCTGAAGTTTCCTTGCAGAGATACCCCATGCTATATCTTGCATTTGTTAGGAAAAACTGCTTAGAGCATGAAAAGTGCCCATTGCAGAAAGAGCTCAAATTCGAAAAACAAACACGTATTCATGTTCCCCCGGCTCACTGAATACCAAAAAACCATGACTTTTGCAGATCTGAAGTTTCCTTGCGGAGATAGCCCATGCTATATCTTGCATTTGTTAGGAAAAACTGCTTAGAGCATGAAAAGTGCCCATTGCAGAAAGAGCTCAAATTCGAAAAACAAACACGTATTCATGTTCCCCCGGCTCACTGAACACCAAAAAACCATGACTTTTGCAGATCTGAAGTTTCCTTGCGGAGATAGCCCATGCTATATCTTGCATTTGTTAGGAAAAACTGCTTAGAGCATGAAAAGTGCCCATTGCAGATAGAGCTCATATTCGCAAAACAAACACATATCCCTGTTCCCCTGCCTCCCCGAAGACGAAACAACCATGACTTTTGCAGATCTGAAGTTTTCTTGAGGAGATAGCCCATGCTATATCTTGCATTTGTTAGGAAAAACTGCTTAGAGCATGAAAAGTGCCCATTGCAGAAAGAGCTCAAATTCGAAAAACAAACACGTATTCATGTTCCCCCGGCTCACTGAATACCAAAAAACCATGACTTTTGCAGATCTGAAGTTTCCTTGCGGAGATAGCCCATGCTATATCTTGCATTTGTTAGGAAAAACTGCTTAGAGCATGAAAAGTGCCCATTGCAGATAGAGCTCTAATTCGCAAAACAAACACATATCCCTGTTCCCCTGCCTCCCCGAAGACGAAAAAACCATGACTTTTGCAGATCTGAAGTTTCCTTGCGGAGATAGCCCATGCTATATCTTGCATTTGTTAGGAAAAACTGCTTAGAGCATGTAAAGTGCCCATTGCAGATAGAGATCAAATTTGCAAAACAAACACATATTCATGTTCCCCTGCCTCCCCGAAGACAAAAAAACCATGACTTTTGCAGATCTGAAGTTTCCTTGCGGAGATAGCCCATGCTATATCTTGCATTTGTTAGGAAAAACTGCTTATAGTATGAAAAGTGCCCATTGCAGAAAGAGCTCAAATTCGCAAAACAAACACATATTCCTGTTGCCCTGCCTCCCCGAAGACGAAAAAACCATGACTTTTGCAGATCTGAAGTTTCCTTGCGGAGATAGCCCATGCTATAACTTGCATTTGTTAGGAAAAACTGCTTATAGCATGAAAAGTGCCCATTGCAGATAGAGCTCAAATTCGCAAAACAAACACATATTCATGTTCCCCTGCCTCCCCGAAGACCACAAAACCATGACTTTTGCAGATCTGAAGTTTCCTTGCGGAGATAGCCCATGCTATATCTTGCATTTGTTAGGAAAAACTGCTTATAGCATGAAAAGTGCCCATTGCAGATAGAGCTCAAATTCGCAAAACAAACACATATTCCTGTTCCCCTGCCTCCCCGAAGATCAAAAAACCATGACTTTTGCAGATCTGAAGTTTCCTTGCAGAGATACCCCATGCTATATCTTGCATTTGTTAGGAAAAACTGCTTAGAGCATGTAAAGTGCCCATTGCAGAAAGAGCTCAAATTCAAAAAACAAACACATATCCCTGTTCCCCTGCCTCCCCGAAGACGAAAAAACCATGACTTTTGCAGATCTGAAGTTTCCTTCCGGAGATAGCCCATGCTATATCTTGCATTTGTTAGGAAAAACTGCTTAGAGCATAAAAAGTGCCCATTGCAGAAAGAGCTCAAATTCGAAAAACAAACACGTATTCATGTTCCCCCGGCTCACTGAACACCAAAAAACCATGACGTTTGCAGATCTGAAGTTTCCTTGCGGTGATAGCCCATGTTATATCTTGCATTTGTTAGGAAAAACTGCTTATAGTTTGAAAAGTGCCCATTGCAGAAAGAGCTCAAATTCGAAAAACAAACACATATTCCTGTTCCCCTGCCTCCCCGAAGATCAAAAAACCATGACTTTTGCAGATGTGAAGTTTCCTTGCGGATTTAGCCCATGTTATATCTTGCATTTGTTAGGAAAAACTGCTTATAGTATGAAAAGTGCCCATTGCAGATAGAGATCAAATTCGCAAAACAAACACATATTCCTGTTCCCCTGCCTCCCCGAAGACGAAAAAACCATGACTTTTGCAGATCTGAAGTTTCCTTGCGGAGATAGCCCATGCTATATCTTGCATTTGTTAGGAAAAACTGCTTATAGTATGAAAAGTGCCCATTGCAGAAAGAGCTCAAATTCGAAAAACAAACACATATTCCTGTTCCCCTGCTTCCCCGAAGACCAAAAAACCATGACTTTTGCAGATGTGAAGTTTCCTTGCGGAGATAGCCCATGTTATATGTTTCATTTGTTAGGAAAAACTGCTTATAGTATGAAAAGTGCCCATTGCAGAAAGAGCTCAAATTCGAAAAACAAACACATATTCCTGTTCCCCTGCTTCCCCGAAGACCAAAAAACCATGACTTTTGCAGATGTGAAGTTTCCTTGCGGAGATAGCCCATGTTATATCTTGCATTTGTTTGGAAAAACTGCTTATAGTATGAAAAGTGCCCATTGCAGAAAGAGCTCAAATTCAAAAAACAAACACATATTCATGTTCCCCTGCCTCCCCGAAGATCAAAAAACCATGACTTTTGCAGATGTGAAGTTTCCTTGCGGAGATAGCCCATGCTATATCTTGTATTTGTTAGGAAAAACTGCTTAGAGCATGAAAAGTGCCCATTGCAGAAAGAGCTCAAATTCGAAAAACAAACACGTATTCATGTTCCCCCGGCTCACTGAACACCAAAAAACCATGAGTTTTGCAGATCTGAAGTTTCCTTGCGGAGATAGCCCATGATATATCTTGCATTTGTTAGGAAAAACTGCTTATAGTATGAAAAGTGCCCATTGCACAAAGAGCTCAAATTCGAAAAACAAACACATATTCATGTTCCCCTGCCTCCCCGAAGACCAAAAAACCATGACTTTTGCAGATCTCAAGTTTCCTTGCGGAGATAGCCCATGCTATATCTTGCATTTGTTAGGAAAAACTGCTTATAGCATGAAAAGTGCCCATTGCAGATAGAGCTCAAATTCGCAAAACAAACACATATTCCTCTTCCCCTGCCTCCCCGAAGATCAAAAAACCATGACTTTTGCAGAGGTGAAGTTTCCTTGCGGAGATAGCCCATGTTATATCTTGCATTTGTTAGAAAAAACTGCTTATAGCATGAAAAGTGCCCATTGTAGAAAGAGCTCAAATTCGAAAAACAAACACGTATTCATGTTCCCCCGGCTCACTGAACACCAAAAAACCATGACGTTTGCAGATCTGAAGTTTCCTTGCGGTGATAGCCCATGTTATATCTTGCATTTGTTAGGAAAAACTGCTTATAGTTTGAAAAGTGCCCATTGCAGAAAGAGCTCAAATTCGAAAAACAAACACATATTCCTGTTCCCCTGCCTCCCCGAAGATCAAAAAACCATGACTTTTGCAGATGTGAAGTTTCCTTGCGGATTTAGCCCATGTTATATCTTGCATTTGTTAGGAAAAACTGCTTATAGTATGAAAAGTGCCCATTGCAGATAGAGATCAAATTCGCAAAACAAACACATATTCCTGTTCCCCTGCCTCCCCGAAGACGAAAAAACCATGACTTTTGCAGATCTGAAGTTTCCTTGCGGAGATAGCCCATGTTATATCTTGCATTTGTTAGGAAAAACTGCTTATAGTATGAAAAGTGCCCATTGCAGAAAGAGCTCAAATTCAAAAAACAAACACATATTCATGTTCCCCTGCCTCCCCGAAGATCAAAAAACCATGACTTTTGCAGATGTGAAGTTTCCTTGCGGAGATAGCCCATGCTATATCTTGTATTTGTTAGGAAAAACTGCTTAGAGCATGAAAAGTGCCCATTGCAGAAAGAGCTCAAATTCGAAAAACAAACACGTATTCATGTTCCCCCGGCTCACTGAACACCAAAAAACCATGAGTTTTGCAGATCTGAAGTTTCCTTGCGGAGATAGCCCATGATATATCTTGCATTTGTTAGGAAAAACTGCTTATAGTATGAAAAGTGCCCATTGCACAAAGAGCTCAAATTCGAAAAACAAACACATATTCATGTTCCCCTGCCTCCCCGAAGACCAAAAAACCATGACTTTTGCAGATCTCAAGTTTCCTTGCGGAGATAGCCCATGCTATATCTTGCATTTGTTAGGAAAAACTGCTTATAGCATGAAAAGTGCCCATTGCAGATAGAGCTCAAATTCGCAAAACAAACACATATTCCTCTTCCCCTGCCTCCCCGAAGATCAAAAAACCATGACTTTTGCAGAGGTGAAGTTTCCTTGCGGAGATAGCCCATGTTATATCTTGCATTTGTTAGAAAAAACTGCTTATAGCATGAAAAGTGCCCATTGTAGATAGAGATCAAATTTGCAAAACAAACACATATTCATGTTCCCCTGCCTCCCCGAAGACAAAAAAACCATGACTTTTGCAGATCTGAAGTTTCCTTGCGGAGATAGCCCATGCTATATCTTGCATTTGTTAGGAAAAACTGCTTAGAGCATGAAAAGTGCCCATTGCAGATAGAGCTCAAATTCGCAAAACAAACACATATCCCTGTTCCCCTGCCTCCCCGAAGACGAAACAACCATGACTTTTGCAGATCTGAAGTTTCCTTGCGGAGATAGCCCATGCAATATCTTGCATTTGTTAGGAAAAACTGCTTAGAGCATGAAAAGTGCCCATTGCAGAAAGAGCTCAAATTCGAAAAACAAACACGTATTCATGTTCCCCTGCCTCCCCGAAGACCAAAAAACCATGACTTTTGCAGATCTCAAGTTTCCTTGCGGAGATAGCCCATGCTATATCTTGCATTTGTTAGGAAAAACTGCTTATAGCATGAAAAGTGCCCATTGCAGATAGAGCTCAAATTCGCAAAACAAACACATATTCCTCTTCCCCTGCCTCCCCGAAGATCAAAAAACCATGACTTTTGCAGAGGTGAAGTTTCCTTGCGGAGATAGCCCATGTTATATCTTGCATTTGTTAGAAAAAACTGCTTATAGCATGAAAAGTGCCCATTGCAGAAAGAGCTCAAATTCGAAAAACAAACACGTATTCATGTTCCCCCGGCTCACTGAACACCAAAAAACCATGACGTTTGCAGATCTGAAGTTTCCTTGCGGTGATAGCCCATGTTATATCTTGCATTTGTTAGGAAAAACTGCTTATAGTTTGAAAAGTGCCCATTGCAGAAAGAGCTCAAATTCGAAAAACAAACACATATTCCTGTTCCCCTGCCTCCCCGAAGATCAAAAAACCATGACTTTTGCAGATGTGAAGTTTCCTTGCGGATTTAGCCCATGTTATATCTTGCATTTGTTAGGAAAAACTGCTTATAGTATGAAAAGTGCCCATTGCAGATAGAGATCAAATTCGCAAAACAAACACATATTCCTGTTCCCCTGCCTCCCCGAAGACGAAAAAACCATGACTTTTGCAGATCTGAAGTTTCCTTGCGGAGATAGCCCATGCTATATCTTGCATTTGTTAGGAAAAACTGCTTATAGTATGAAAAGTGCCCATTGCAGAAAGAGCTCAAATTCGAAAAACAAACACATATTCCTGTTCCCCTGCTTCCCCGAAGACCAAAAAACCATGACTTTTGCAGATGTGAAGTTTCCTTGCGGAGATAGCCCATGTTATATGTTTCATTTGTTAGGAAAAACTGCTTATAGTATGAAAAGTGCCCATTGCAGAAAGAGCTCAAATTCGAAAAACAAACACATATTCCTGTTCCCCTGCTTCCCCGAAGACCAAAAAACCATGACTTTTGCAGATGTGAAGTTTCCTTGCGGAGATAGCCCATGTTATATCTTGCATTTGTTAGGAAAAACTGCTTATAGTATGAAAAGTGCCCATTGCAGAAAGAGCTCAAATTCAAAAAACAAACACATATTCATGTTCCCCTGCCTCCCCGAAGATCAAAAAACCATGACTTTTGCAGATGTGAAGTTTCCTTGCGGAGATAGCCCATGCTATATCTTGTATTTGTTAGGAAAAACTGCTTAGAGCATGAAAAGTGCCCATTGCAGAAAGAGCTCAAATTCGAAAAACAAACACGTATTCATGTTCCCCCGGCTCACTGAACACCAAAAAACCATGAGTTTTGCAGATCTGAAGTTTCCTTGCGGAGATAGCCCATGATATATCTTGCATTTGTTAGGAAAAACTGCTTATAGTATGAAAAGTGCCCATTGCACAAAGAGCTCAAATTCGAAAAACAAACACATATTCATGTTCCCCTGCCTCCCCGAAGACCAAAAAACCATGACTTTTGCAGATCTCAAGTTTCCTTGCGGAGATAGCCCATGCTATATCTTGCATTTGTTAGGAAAAACTGCTTATAGCATGAAAAGTGCCCATTGCAGATAGAGCTCAAATTCGCAAAACAAACACATATTCCTCTTCCCCTGCCTCCCCGAAGATCAAAAAACCATGACTTTTGCAGAGGTGAAGTTTCCTTGCGGAGATAGCCCATGTTATATCTTGCATTTGTTAGAAAAAACTGCTTATAGCATGAAAAGTGCCCATTGTAGATAGAGATCAAATTTGCAAAACAAACACATATTCATGTTCCCCTGCCTCCCCGAAGACAAAAAAAACCATGACTTTTGCAGATCTGAAGTTTCCTTGCGGAGATAGCCCATGCTATATCTTGCATTTGTTAGGAAAAACTGCTTAGAGCATGAAAAGTGCCCATTGCAGATAGAGCTCAAATTCGCAAAACAAACACATATCCCTGTTCCCCTGCCTCCCCGAAGACGAAACAACCATGACTTTTGCAGATCTGAAGTTTCCTTGCGGAGATAGCCCATGCAATATCTTGCATTTGTTAGGAAAAACTGCTTAGAGCATGAAAAGTGCCCATTGCAGAAAGAGCTCAAATTCGAAAAACAAACACGTATTCATGTTCCCCCGGCTCACTGAACACCAAAAAACCATGACTTTTGCAGATCTGAAGTTTCCTTGCGGAGATAGCCCATGCTATATCTTGCATTTGTTAGGAAAAACTGCTTAGAGCATGAAAAGTGCCCATTGCAGATAGAGCTCAAATTCGCAAAACAAACACATATCCCTGTTCCCCTGCCTCCCCGAAGACGAAAAAACCATGACTTTTGCAGATCTGAAGTTTCCTTGCGGAGATGGCCCATGCTATATCTTGCATTTGTTAGGAAAAACTGCTTATAGTATGAAAAGTGCCCATTGCAGAAAGAGCTCAAATTCGAAAACCAAACACATATACCTGTTCCCCTGCTTCCCCGAAGACCAAAAAACCATGACTTTTGCAGATGTGAAGTTTCCTTGCGGAGATAGCCCATGTTATATCTTTCATTTGTTAGGAAAAACTGCTTATAGTATGAAAAGTGCCCATTGCAGAAAGAGCTCAAATTCGAAAAACAAACACATATTCCTGTTCCCCTGCTTCCCCGAAGACCAAAAAACCATGACTTTTGCATATGTGAAGTTTCCTTGCGGAGATAGCCCATGTTATATCTTGCATTTGTTAGGAAAAACTGCTTATAGTATGAAAAGTGCCCATTGCAGATAGAGCTCAAATTCGCAAAACAAACACATATCCCTGTTCCCCTGCCTCCCCGAAGACGAAACAACCATGACTTTTGCAGATCTGAAGTTTCCTTGCGGAGATAGCCCATGCTATATCTTGCATTTGTTAGGAAAAACTGCTTAGAGCATGAAAAGTGCCCATTGCAGAAAGAGCTCAAATTCGAAAAACAAACACGTATTCATGTTCCCCTGCCTCCCCGAAGATCAAAAAACCATGACTTTTGCAGATGTGAAGTTTCCTTGCGGAGATAGCCCATGCTATATCTTGTATTTGTTAGGAAAAACTGATTAGAGCATGAAAAGTGCCCATTGCAGAAAGAGCTCAAATTCGAAAAACAAACACGTATTCATGTTCCCCCGGCTCACTGAACACCAAAAAACCATGAGTTTTGCAGATCTGAAGTTTCCTTGCGGAGATAGCCCATGATATATCTTGCATTTGTTAGGAAAAACTGCTTATAGTATGAAAAGTGCCCATTGCAGAAAGAGCTCAAATTCGAAAAACAAACACATATTCCTGTTCCCCTGCTTCCCCGAAGACCAAAAAACCATGACTTTTGCAGATCTGAAGTTTCCTTGCAGAGATACCCCATGCTATATCTTGCATTTGTTAGGAAAAACTGCTTAGAGCATGAAAAGTGCCCATTGCAGAAAGAGCTCAAATTCGAAAAACAAACACATATCCCTGTTCCCCTGCCTCCCCGAAGACAAAAAAACCATGACTTTTGCAGATCTGAAGTTTCCTTGCGGAGATAGCCCATGCTATATCTTGCATTTGTTAGGAAAAACTGCTTAGAGCATGAAAAGTGCCCATTGCAGATTGAGCTCAAATTCGCAAAACAAACACATATCCCTGTTCCCCTGCCTCCCCGAAGACGAAAAAACCATGACTTTTGCAGATCTGAAGTTTCCTTGCGGAGATAGCCCATGTTATATCTTGCATTTGTTAGGAAAAACTGCTTATAGTATGAAAAGTGCCCATTGCAGATAGAGATCAAATTCGCAAAACAAACACATATTCCTGTTCCCCTGCCTCCCCGAAGACGAAAAAACCATGACTTTTGCAGATCTGAAGTTTCCTTGCGGAGATAGCCCATGCTATATCTTGCATTTGTTAGGAAAAACTGCTTATAGTATGAAAAGTGCCCATTGCAGAAAGAGCTCAAATTCGAAAAACAAACACATATTCCTGTTCCCCTGCTTCCCCGAAGACCAAAAAACCATGACTTTTGCATATGTGAAGTTTCCTTGCGGAGATAGCCCATGTTATATCTTGCATTTGTTAGGAAAAACTGCTTATAGTATGAAAAGTGCCCATTGCAGAAAGAGCTCAAATTCAAAAAACAAACACATATTCATGTTCCCCTGCCTCCCCGAAGATCAAAAAACCATGACTTTTGCAGATGTGAAGTTTCCTTGCGGAGATAGCCCATGCTATATCTTGTATTTGTTAGGAAAAACTGATTAGAGCATGAAAAGTGCCCATTGCAGAAAGAGCTCAAATTCGAAAAACAAACACGTATTCATGTTCCCCCGGCTCACTGAACACCAAAAAACCATGAGTTTTGCAGATCTGAAGTTTCCTTGCGGAGATAGCCCATGATATATCTTGCATTTGTTAGGAAAAACTGCTTATAGTATGAAAAGTGCCCATTGCACAAAGAGCTCAAATTCAAAAAACAAACACATATTCATGTTCCCCTGCCTCCCCGAAGACCAAAAAACCATGACTTTTGCAGATCTCAAGTTTCCTTGCGGAGATAGCCCATGCTATATCTTGCATTTGTTAGGAAAAACTGCTTATAGCATGAAAAGTGCCCATTGCAGATAGAGCTCAAATTCGCAAAACAAACACATATTCCTCTTCCCCTGCCTCCCCGAAGATCAAAAAACCATGACTTTTGCAGATGTGAAGTTTCCTTGCGGAGATAGCCCATGTTATATCTTGCATTTGTTAGAAAAAACTGCTTATAGCATGAAAAGTGCCCATTGTAGATAGAGATCAAATTTGCAAAACAAACACATATTCATGTTCCCCTGCCTCCCCGAAGACAAAAAAACCATGACTTTTGCAGATCTGAAGTTTCCTTGCGGAGATAGCCCATGCTATATCTTGCATTTGTTAGGAAAAACTGCTTAGAGCATGAAAAGTGCCCATTGCAGATAGAGCTCAAATTCGCAAAACAAACACATATCCCTGTTCCCCTGCCTCCCCGAAGACGAAACAACCATGACTTTTGCAGATCTGAAGTTTCCTTGCGGAGATAGCCCATGCAATATCTTGCATTTGTTAGGAAAAACTGCTTAGAGCATGAAAAGTGCCCATTGCAGAAAGAGCTCAAATTCGAAAAACAAACACGTATTCATGTTCCCCCGGCTCACTGAACACCAAAAAACCATGACTTTTGCAGATCTGAAGTTTCCTTGCGGAGATAGCCCATGCTATATCTTGCATTTGTTAGGAAAAACTGCTTAGAGCATGAAAAGTGCCCATTGCAGATAGAGCTCAAATTCGCAAAACAAACACATATCCCTGTTCCCCTGCCTCCCCGAAGACGAAAAAACCATGACTTTTGCAGATCTGAAGTTTCCTTGCGGAGATAGCCCATGCTATATCTTGCATTTGTTAGGAAAAACTGCTTAGAGCATGAAAAGTGCCCATTGCAGAAAGAGCTCAAATTCGAAAAACAAACACGTATTCATGTTCCCCCGGCTCACTGAACACCAAAAAACCATGACGTTTGCAGATCTG
The DNA here is from genome assembly GCF_964194415.1 of Vipera berus. Taxonomy (NCBI): domain Eukaryota; kingdom Metazoa; phylum Chordata; class Lepidosauria; order Squamata; family Viperidae; genus Vipera; species Vipera berus. Next base: position 30,212 of record NW_027673545.1, read on the forward strand.
AAGTTTCCTTGCGGTGATAGCCCATGTTATATCTTGCATTTGTTAGGAAAAACTGCTTATAGTATGAAAAGTGCCCATTGCAGAAAGAGCTCAAATTCGAAAAACAAACACATATTCCTGTTCCCCTGCCTCCCCGAAGATCAAAAAACCATGACTTTTGCAGATGTGAAGTTTCCTTGCGGATTTAGCCCATGTTATATCTTGCATTTGTTAGGAAAAACTGCTTATAGTATGAAAAGTGCCCATTGCAGATAGAGATCAAATTCGCAAAACAAACACATATTCCTGTTCCCCTGCCTCCCCGAAGACGAAAAAACCATGGCTTTTGCAGATCTGAAGTTTCCTTGCGGAGATAGCCCATGCTATATCTTGCATTTGTTAGGAAAAACTGCTTATAGTATGAAAAGTGCCCATTGCAGAAAGAGCTCAAATTCGAAAAACAAACACATATTCCTGTTCCCCTGCTTCCCCGAAGACCAAAAAACCATGACTTTTGCAGATGTGAAGTTTCCTTGCGGAGATAGCCCATGTTATATCTTTCATTTGTTAGGAAAAACTGCTTATAGTATGAAAAGTGCCCATTGCAGAAAGAGCTCAAATTCGAAAAACAAACACATATTCCTGTTCCCCTGCTTCCCCGAAGACCAAAAAACCATGACTTTTGCAGATGTGAAGTTTCCTTGCGGAGATAGCCCATGCTATATCTTGTATTTGTTAGGAAAAACTGCTTAGAGCATGAAAAGTGCCCATTGCAGAAAGAGCTCAAATTCGAAAAACAAACACGTATTCATGTTCCCCCGGCTCACTGAACACCAAAAAACCATGAGTTTTGCAGATCTGAAGTTTCCTTGCGGAGATAGCCCATGATATATCTTGCATTTGTTAGGAAAAACTGCTTATAGTATGAAAAGTGCCCATTGCACAAAGAGCTCAAATTCAAAAAACAAACACATATTCATGTTCCCCTGCCTCCCCGAAGACCAAAAAACCATGACTTTTGCAGATCTGAAGTTTCCTTGCGGAGATAGCCCATGCTATATCTTGCATTTGTTAGGAAAAACTGCTTATAGCATGAAAAGTGCCCATTGCAGATAGAGCTCAAATTCGCAAAACAAACACATATTCCTCTTCCCCTGCCTCCCCGAAGATCAAAAAACCATGACTTTTGCAGATGTGAAGTTTCCTTGCGGAGATAGCCCATGTTATATCTTGCATTTGTTAGGAAAAACTGCTTATAGTATGAAAAGTGCCCATTGTAGATAGAGATCAAATTTGCAAAACAAACACATATTCATGTTCCCCTGCCTCCCCGAAGACAAAAAACCATGACTTTTGCAGATCTGAAGTTTCCTTGCGGAGATAGCCCATGCTATATCTTGCATTTGTTAGGAAAAACTGCTTAGAGCATGAAAAGTGCCCATTGCAGAAAGAGCTCAAATTCGAAAAACAAACACGTATTCATGTTCCCCTGCCTCCCCGAAGACGAAAAAACCATGACTTTTGCAGATCTGAAGTTTCCTTGCGGAGATAGCCCATGTTATGTCTTGCATTTGTTAGGAAAAACTGCTTATAGTATGAAAAGTGCCCATTGCAGAAAGAGCTCAAATTCGAAAAACAAACACATATTCCTGTTCCCCTGCCTCCCCGAAGATCAAAAAACCATGACTTTTGCAGATGTGAAGTTTCCTTGCGGATTTAGCCCATGTTATATCTTGCATTTGTTAGGAAAAACTGCTTATAGTATGAAAAGTGCCCATTGCAGATAGAGATCAAATTCGCAAAACAAACACATATTCCTGTTCCCCTGCCTCCCCGAAGACGAAAGAACCATGACTTTTGCAGATCTGAAGTTTCCTTGCGGAGATAGCCCATGCTATATCTTGCATTTGTTAGGAAAAACTGCTTATAGTATGAAAAGTGCCCATTGCAGAAAGAGCTCAAATTCGAAAAACAAACACATATACCTGTTCCCCTGCTTCCCCGAAGACCAAAAAACCATGACTTTTGCAGATGTGAAGTTTCCTTGCGGAGATAGCCCATGTTATATCTTTCATTTGTTAGGAAAAACTGCTTATAGTATGAAAAGTGCCCATTGCAGAAAGAGCTCAAATTCGAAAAACAAACACATATTCCTGTTCCCCTGCTTCCCCGAAGACCAAAAAACCATGACTTTTGCATATGTGAAGTTTCCTTGCGGAGATAGCCCATGTTATATCTTGCATTTGTTAGGAAAAACTGCTTATAGTATGAAAAGTGCCCATTGCAGAAAGAGCTCAAATTCAAAAAACAAACACATATTCATGTTCCCCTGCCTCCCCGAAGATCAAAAAACCATGACTTTTGCAGATGTGAAGTTTCCTTGCGGAGATAGCCCATGCTATATCTTGTATTTGTTAGGAAAAACTGCTTAGAGCATGAAAAGTGCCCATTGCAGAAAGAGCTCAAATTCGAAAAACAAACACGTATTCATGTTCCCCCGGCTCACTGAACACCAAAAAACCATGACTTTTGCAGATCTGAAGTTTCCTTGCGGAGATAGCCCATGCTATATCTTGCATTTGTTAGGAAAAACTGCTTAGAGCATGAAAAGTGCCCATTGCAGATAGAGCTCAAATTCGCAAAACAAACACATATCCCTGTTCCCCTGCCTCCCCGAAGACGAAACAACCATGACTTTTGCAGATCTGAAGTTTCCTTGCGGAGATAGCCCATGCTATATCTTGCATTTGTTAGGAAAAACTGCTTAGAGCATGAAAAGTGCCCATTGCAGAAAGAGCTCAAATTCGAAAAACAAACACGTATTCATGTTCCCCCGGCTCACTGAACACCAAAAAACCATGACTTTTGCAGATCTGAAGTTTCCTTGCGGAGATAGCCCATGCTATATCTTGCATTTGTTAGGAAAAACTGCTTAGAGCATGAAAAGTGCCCATTGCAGAAAGAGCTCAAATTCGAAAAACAAACACGTATTCATGTTCCCCCGGCTCACTGAACACCAAAAAACCATGACGTTTGCAGATCTGAAGTTTCCTTGCGGTGATAGCCCATGTTATATCTTGCATTTGTTAGGAAAAACTGCTTATAGTATGAAAAGTGCCCATTGCAGAAAGAGCTCAAATTCGAAAAACAAACACATATTCCTGTTCCCCTGCTTCCCCGAAGACCAAAAAACCATGACTTTTGCAGATGTGAAGTTTCCTTGCGGAGATAGCCCATGTTATATCTTGCATTTGTTAGGAAAAACTGCTTATAGTATGAAAAGTGCCCATTGCAGAAAGAGCTCAAATTCAAAAAACAAACACATATTCCTGTTCCCCTGCCTCCCCGAAGACCAAAAAACCATGACTTTTGCAGATCTTAAGTTTCCTTGCGGAGATAGCCCATGCTATAACTTGCATTTCTTAGGAAAAACTGCTTATAGCATGAAAAGTGCCCATTGCAGATAGAGCTCAAATTCGCAAAACAAACACATATTCCTCTTCCCCTGCCTCCCCGAAGATCAAAAAACCATGACTTTTGCAGATCTGAAGTTTCCTTGCAGAGATACCCCATGCTATATCTTGCATTTGTTAGGAAAAACTGCTTAGAGCATGAAAAGTGCCCATTGCAGAAAGAGCTCAAATTCGAAAAACAAACACATATCCCTGTTCCCCTGCCTCCCCGAAGACAAAAAAACCATGACTTTTGCAGATCTGAAGTTTCCTTGCGGAGATAGCCCATGCTATATCTTGCATTTGTTAGGAAAAACTGCTTAGAGCATGAAAAGTGCCCATTGCAGAAAGAGCTCAAATTCGAAAAACAAACACGTATTCATGTTCCCCCGGCTCACTGAACACCAAAAAACCATGACTTTTGCAGATCTGAAGTTTCCTTGCGGAGATAGCCCATGCTATATCTTGCATTTGTTAGGAAAAACTGCTTAGAGCATGAAAAGTGCCCATTGCAGATTGAGCTCAAATTCGCAAAACAAACACATATCCCTGTTCCCCTGCCTCCCCGAAGACGAAAAAACCATGACTTTTGCAGATCTGAAGTTTCCTTGCGGAGATAGCCCATGTTATATCTTGCATTTGTTAGGAAAAACTGCTTATAGTATGAAAAGTGCCCATTGCAGATAGAGATCAAATTCGCAAAACAAACACATATTCCTGTTCCCCTGCCTCCCCGAAGACGAAAAAACCATGACTTTTGCAGATCTGAAGTTTCCTTGCGGAGATAGCCCATGCTATATCTTGCATTTGTTAGGAAAAACTGCTTATAGCATGAAAAGTGCCCATTGTAGATAGAGATCAAATTTGCAAAACAAACACATATTCATGTTCCCCTGCCTCCCCGAAGACAAAAAAACCATGACTTTTGCAGATCTGAAGTTTCCTTGCGGAGATAGCCCATGCTATATCTTGCATTTGTTAGGAAAAACTGCTTAGAGCATGAAAAGTGCCCATTGCAGATAGAGCTCAAATTCGCAAAACAAACACATATCCCTGTTCCCCTGCCTCCCCGAAGACGAAACAACCATGACTTTTGCAGATCTGAAGTTTCCTTGCGGAGATAGCCCATGCTATATCTTGCATTTGTTAGAAAAAACTGCTTATAGCATGAAAAGTGCCCATTGTAGATAGAGATCAAATTTGCAAAACAAACACATATTCATGTTCCCCTGCCTCCCCGAAGACAAAAAAACCATGACTTTTGCAGATCTGAAGTTTCCTTGCGGAGATAGCCCATGGTATATCTTGCATTTGTTAGGAAAAACTGCTTAGAGCATGAAAAGTGCCCATTGCAGATAGAGCTCAAATTCGCAAAACAAACACATATCCCTGTTCCCCTGCCTCCCCGAAGACGAAACAACCATGACTTTTGCAGATCTGAAGTTTCCTTGCGGAGATAGCCCATGCAATATCTTGCATTTGTTAGGAAAAACTGCTTAGAGCATGAAAAGTGCCCATTGCAGAAAGAGCTCAAATTCGAAAAACAAACACGTATTCATGTTCCCCCGGCTCACTGAACACCAAAAAACCATGACTTTTGCAGATCTGAAGTTTCCTTGCGGAGATAGCCCATGCTATATCTTGCATTTGTTAGGAAAAACTGCTTAGAGCATGAAAAGTGCCCATTGCAGATAGAGCTCAAATTCGCAAAACAAACACATATCCCTGTTCCCCTGCCTCCCCGAAGACGAAAAAACCATGACTTTTGCAGATCTGAAGTTTCCTTGCGGAGATAGCCCATGCTATATCTTGCATTTGTTAGGAAAAACTGCTTAGAGCATGAAAAGTGCCCATTGCAGAAAGAGCTCAAATTCGAAAAACAAACACGTATTCATGTTCCCCCGGCTCACTGAACACCAAAAAACCATGACGTTTGCAGATCTGAAGTTTCCTTGCGGTGATAGCCCATGTTATATCTTGTATTTGTTAGGAAAAACTGCTTATAGTATGAAAAGTGCCCATTGCAGATAGAGATCAAATTCTCAAAACAAACACATATTCCTGTTCCCCTGCCTCCCCGAAGACGAAAAAACCATGGCTTTTGCAGATCTGAAGTTTCCTTGCGGAGATAGCCCATGCTATATCTTGCATTTGTTAGGAAAAACTGCTTATAGTATGAAAAGTGCCCATTGCAGAAAGAGCTCAAATTCGAAAAACAAACACATATTCCTGTTCCCCTGCCTCCCCGAAGATCAAAAAACCATGACTTTTGCAGATGTGAAGTTTCCTTGCGGAGATAGCCCATGCTATATCTTGTATTTGTTAGGAAAAACTGCTTAGAGCATGAAAAGTGCCCATTGCAGAAAGAGCTCAAATTCGAAAAACAAACACGTATTCATGTTCCCCCGGCTCACTGAACACCAAAAAACCATGAGTTTTGCAGATCTGAAGTTTCCTTGCGGAGATAGCCCATGATATATCTTGCATTTGTTAGGAAAAACTGCTTATAGTATGAAAAGTGCCCATTGCAGAAAGAGCTCAAATTCGAAAAACAAACACATATTCCTGTTCCCCTGCTTCCCCGAAGACCAAAAAACCATGACTTTTGCAGATCTGAAGTTTCCTTGCAGAGATACCCCATGCTATATCTTGCATTTGTTAGGAAAAACTGCTTAGAGCATGAAAAGTGCCCATTGCAGAAAGAGCTCAAATTCGAAAAACAAACACATATCCCTGTTCCCCTGCCTCCCCGAAGACAAAAAAACCATGACTTTTGCAGATCTGAAGTTTCCTTGCGGAGATAGCCCATGCTATATCTTGCATTTGTTAGGAAAAACTGCTTAGAGCATGAAAAGTGCCCATTGCAGATTGAGCTCAAATTCGCAAAACAAACACATATCCCTGTTCCCCTGCCTCCCCGAAGACGAAAAAACCATGACTTTTGCAGATCTGAAGTTTCCTTGCGGAGATAGCCCATGTTATATCTTGCATTTGTTAGGAAAAACTGCTTATAGTATGAAAAGTGCCCATTGCAGATAGAGATCAAATTCGCAAAACAAACACATATTCCTGTTCCCCTGCCTCCCCGAAGACGAAAAAACCATGACTTTTGCAGATCTGAAGTTTCCTTGCGGAGATAGCCCATGCTATATCTTGCATTTGTTAGGAAAAACTGCTTATAGTATGAAAAGTGCCCATTGCAGAAAGAGCTCAAATTCGAAAAACAAACACATATTCCTGTTCCCCTGCTTCCCCGAAGACCAAAAAACCATGACTTTTGCATATGTGAAGTTTCCTTGCGGAGATAGCCCATGTTATATCTTGCATTTGTTAGGAAAAACTGCTTATAGTATGAAAAGTGCCCATTGCAGAAAGAGCTCAAATTCAAAAAACAAACACATATTCATGTTCCCCTGCCTCCCCGAAGATCAAAAAACCATGACTTTTGCAGATGTGAAGTTTCCTTGCGGAGATAGCCCATGCTATATCTTGTATTTGTTAGGAAAAACTGATTAGAGCATGAAAAGTGCCCATTGCAGAAAGAGCTCAAATTCGAAAAACAAACACGTATTCATGTTCCCCCGGCTCACTGAACACCAAAAAACCATGAGTTTTGCAGATCTGAAGTTTCCTTGCGGAGATAGCCCATGATATATCTTGCATTTGTTAGGAAAAACTGCTTATAGTATGAAAAGTGCCCATTGCACAAAGAGCTCAAATTCAAAAAACAAACACATATTCATGTTCCCCTGCCTCCCCGAAGACCAAAAAACCATGACTTTTGCAGATCTCAAGTTTCCTTGCGGAGATAGCCCATGCTATATCTTGCATTTGTTAGGAAAAACTGCTTATAGCATGAAAAGTGCCCATTGCAGATAGAGCTCAAATTCGCAAAACAAACACATATTCCTCTTCCCCTGCCTCCCCGAAGATCAAAAAACCATGACTTTTGCAGATGTGAAGTTTCCTTGCGGAGATAGCCCATGTTATATCTTGCATTTGTTAGAAAAAACTGCTTATAGCATGAAAAGTGCCCATTGTAGATAGAGATCAAATTTGCAAAACAAACACATATTCATGTTCCCCTGCCTCCCCGAAGACAAAAAAACCATGACTTTTGCAGATCTGAAGTTTCCTTGCGGAGATAGCCCATGCTATATCTTGCATTTGTTAGGAAAAACTGCTTAGAGCATGAAAAGTGCCCATTGCAGATAGAGCTCAAATTCGCAAAACAAACACATATCCCTGTTCCCCTGCCTCCCCGAAGACGAAACAACCATGACTTTTGCAGATCTGAAGTTTCCTTGCGGAGATAGCCCATGCAATATCTTGCATTTGTTAGGAAAAACTGCTTAGAGCATGAAAAGTGCCCATTGCAGAAAGAGCTCAAATTCGAAAAACAAACACGTATTCATGTTCCCCCGGCTCACTGAACACCAAAAAACCATGACTTTTGCAGATCTGAAGTTTCCTTGCGGAGATAGCCCATGCTATATCTTGCATTTGTTAGGAAAAACTGCTTAGAGCATGAAAAGTGCCCATTGCAGATAGAGCTCAAATTCGCAAAACAAACACATATCCCTGTTCCCCTGCCTCCCCGAAGACGAAAAAACCATGACTTTTGCAGATCTGAAGTTTCCTTGCGGAGATAGCCCATGCTATATCTTGCATTTGTTAGGAAAAACTGCTTAGAGCATGAAAAGTGCCCATTGCAGAAAGAGCTCAAATTCGAAAAACAAACACGTATTCATGTTCCCCCGGCTCACTGAACACCAAAAAACCATGACGTTTGCAGATCTGAAGTTTCCTTGCGGTGATAGCCCATGTTATATCTTGCATTTGTTAGGAAAAACTGCTTATAGTATGAAAAGTGCCCATTGCAGAAAGAGCTCAAATTCGAAAAACAAACACATATTCCTGTTCCCCTGCCTCCCCGAAGATCAAAAAACCATGACTTTTGCAGATGTGAAGTTTCCTTGCGGATTTAGCCCATGTTATATCTTGCATTTGTTAGGAAAAACTGCTTATAGTATGAAAAGTGCCCATTGCAGATAGAGATCAAATTCGCAAAACAAACACATATTCCTGTTCCCCTGCCTCCCCGAAGACGAAAAAACCATGGCTTTTGCAGATCTGAAGTTTCCTTGCGGAGATAGCCCATGCTATATCTTGCATTTGTTAGGAAAAACTGCTTATAGTATGAAAAGTGCCCATTGCAGAAAGAGCTCAAATTCGAAAAACAAACACATATTCCTGTTCCCCTGCTTCCCCGAAGACCAAAAAACCATGACTTTTGCAGATGTGAAGTTTCCTTGCGGAGATAGCCCATGTTATATCTTTCATTTGTTAGGAAAAACTGCTTATAGTATGAAAAGTGCCCATTGCAGAAAGAGCTCAAATTCGAAAAACAAACACATATTCCTGTTCCCCTGCTTCCCCGAAGACCAAAAAACCATGACTTTTGCAGATGTGAAGTTTCCTTGCGGAGATAGCCCATGCTATATCTTGTATTTGTTAGGAAAAACTGCTTAGAGCATGAAAAGTGCCCATTGCAGAAAGAGCTCAAATTCGAAAAACAAACACGTATTCATGTTCCCCCGGCTCACTGAACACCAAAAAACCATGAGTTTTGCAGATCTGAAGTTTCCTTGCGGAGATAGCCCATGATATATCTTGCATTTGTTAGGAAAAACTGCTTATAGTATGAAAAGTGCCCATTGCACAAAGAGCTCAAATTCAAAAAACAAACACATATTCATGTTCCCCTGCCTCCCCGAAGACCAAAAAACCATGACTTTTGCAGATCTGAAGTTTCCTTGCGGAGATAGCCCATGCTATATCTTGCATTTGTTAGGAAAAACTGCTTATAGCATGAAAAGTGCCCATTGCAGATAGAGCTCAAATTCGCAAAACAAACACATATTCCTCTTCCCCTGCCTCCCCGAAGATCAAAAAACCATGACTTTTGCAGATGTGAAGTTTCCTTGCGGAGATAGCCCATGTTATATCTTGCATTTGTTAGGAAAAACTGCTTATAGTATGAAAAGTGCCCATTGTAGATAGAGATCAAATTTGCAAAACAAACACATATTCATGTTCCCCTGCCTCCCCGAAGACAAAAAACCATGACTTTTGCAGATCTGAAGTTTCCTTGCGGAGATAGCCCATGCTATATCTTGCATTTGTTAGGAAAAACTGCTTAGAGCATGAAAAGTGCCCATTGCAGAAAGAGCTCAAATTCGAAAAACAAACACGTATTCATGTTCCCCTGCCTCCCCGAAGACGAAAAAACCATGACTTTTGCAGATCTGAAGTTTCCTTGCGGAGATAGCCCATGTTATGTCTTGCATTTGTTAGGAAAAACTGCTTATAGTATGAAAAGTGCCCATTGCAGAAAGAGCTCAAATTCGAAAAACAAACACATATTCCTGTTCCCCTGCCTCCCCGAAGATCAAAAAACCATGACTTTTGCAGATGTGAAGTTTCCTTGCGGATTTAGCCCATGTTATATCTTGCATTTGTTAGGAAAAACTGCTTATAGTATGAAAAGTGCCCATTGCAGATAGAGATCAAATTCGCAAAACAAACACATATTCCTGTTCCCCTGCCTCCCCGAAGACGAAAGAACCATGACTTTTGCAGATCTGAAGTTTCCTTGCGGAGATAGCCCATGCTATATCTTGCATTTGTTAGGAAAAACTGCTTATAGTATGAAAAGTGCCCATTGCAGAAAGAGCTCAAATTCGAAAAACAAACACATATACCTGTTCCCCTGCTTCCCCGAAGACCAAAAAACCATGACTTTTGCAGATGTGAAGTTTCCTTGCGGAGATAGCCCATGTTATATCTTTCATTTGTTAGGAAAAACTGCTTATAGTATGAAAAGTGCCCATTGCAGAAAGAGCTCAAATTCGAAAAACAAACACATATTCCTGTTCCCCTGCTTCCCCGAAGACCAAAAAACCATGACTTTTGCATATGTGAAGTTTCCTTGCGGAGATAGCCCATGTTATATCTTGCATTTGTTAGGAAAAACTGCTTATAGTATGAAAAGTGCCCATTGCAGAAAGAGCTCAAATTCAAAAAACAAACACATATTCATGTTCCCCTGCCTCCCCGAAGATCAAAAAACCATGACTTTTGCAGATGTGAAGTTTCCTTGCGGAGATAGCCCATGCTATATCTTGTATTTGTTAGGAAAAACTGCTTAGAGCATGAAAAGTGCCCATTGCAGAAAGAGCTCAAATTCGAAAAACAAACACGTATTCATGTTCCCCCGGCTCACTGAACACCAAAAAACCATGACTTTTGCAGATCTGAAGTTTCCTTGCGGAGATAGCCCATGCTATATCTTGCATTTGTTAGGAAAAACTGCTTAGAGCATGAAAAGTGCCCATTGCAGATAGAGCTCAAATTCGCAAAACAAACACATATCCCTGTTCCCCTGCCTCCCCGAAGACGAAACAACCATGACTTTTGCAGATCTGAAGTTTCCTTGCGGAGATAGCCCATGCTATATCTTGCATTTGTTAGGAAAAACTGCTTAGAGCATGAAAAGTGCCCATTGCAGAAAGAGCTCAAATTCGAAAAACAAACACGTATTCATGTTCCCCCGGCTCACTGAACACCAAAAAACCATGACTTTTGCAGATCTGAAGTTTCCTTGCGGAGATAGCCCATGCTATATCTTGCATTTGTTAGGAAAAACTGCTTAGAGCATGAAAAGTGCCCATTGCAGAAAGAGCTCAAATTCGAAAAACAAACACGTATTCATGTTCCCCCGGCTCACTGAACACCAAAAAACCATGACGTTTGCAGATCTGAAGTTTCCTTGCGGTGATAGCCCATGTTATATCTTGCATTTGTTAGGAAAAACTGCTTATAGTATGAAAAGTGCCCATTGCAGAAAGAGCTCAAATTCGAAAAACAAACACATATTCCTGTTCCCCTGCTTCCCCGAAGACCAAAAAACCATGACTTTTGCAGATGTGAAGTTTCCTTGCGGAGATAGCCCATGTTATATCTTGCATTTGTTAGGAAAAACTGCTTATAGTATGAAAAGTGCCCATTGCAGAAAGAGCTCAAATTCAAAAAACAAACACATATTCCTGTTCCCCTGCCTCCCCGAAGACCAAAAAACCATGACTTTTGCAGATCTTAAGTTTCCTTGCGGAGATAGCCCATGCTATAACTTGCATTTCTTAGGAAAAACTGCTTATAGCATGAAAAGTGCCCATTGCAGATAGAGCTCAAATTCGCAAAACAAACACATATTCCTCTTCCCCTGCCTCCCCGAAGATCAAAAAACCATGACTTTTGCAGATCTGAAGTTTCCTTGCAGAGATACCCCATGCTATATCTTGCATTTGTTAGGAAAAACTGCTTAGAGCATGAAAAGTGCCCATTGCAGAAAGAGCTCAAATTCGAAAAACAAACACATATCCCTGTTCCCCTGCCTCCCCGAAGACAAAAAAACCATGACTTTTGCAGATCTGAAGTTTCCTTGCGGAGATAGCCCATGCTATATCTTGCATTTGTTAGGAAAAACTGCTTAGAGCATGAAAAGTGCCCATTGCAGAAAGAGCTCAAATTCGAAAAACAAACACGTATTCATGTTCCCCCGGCTCACTGAACACCAAAAAACCATGACTTTTGCAGATCTGAAGTTTCCTTGCGGAGATAGCCCATGCTATATCTTGCATTTGTTAGGAAAAACTGCTTAGAGCATGAAAAGTGCCCATTGCAGATTGAGCTCAAATTCGCAAAACAAACACATATCCCTGTTCCCCTGCCTCCCCGAAGACGAAAAAACCATGACTTTTGCAGATCTGAAGTTTCCTTGCGGAGATAGCCCATGTTATATCTTGCATTTGTTAGGAAAAACTGCTTATAGTATGAAAAGTGCCCATTGCAGATAGAGATCAAATTCGCAAAACAAACACATATTCCTGTTCCCCTGCCTCCCCGAAGACGAAAAAACCATGACTTTTGCAGATCTGAAGTTTCCTTGCGGAGATAGCCCATGCTATATCTTGCATTTGTTAGGAAAAACTGCTTATAGCATGAAAAGTGCCCATTGTAGATAGAGATCAAATTTGCAAAACAAACACATATTCATGTTCCCCTGCCTCCCCGAAGACAAAAAAACCATGACTTTTGCAGATCTGAAGTTTCCTTGCGGAGATAGCCCATGCTATATCTTGCATTTGTTAGGAAAAACTGCTTAGAGCATGAAAAGTGCCCATTGCAGATAGAGCTCAAATTCGCAAAACAAACACATATCCCTGTTCCCCTGCCTCCCCGAAGACAAAAAAACCATGACTTTTGCAGATCTGAAGTTTCCTTGCGGAGATAGCCCATGGTATATCTTGCATTTGTTAGGAAAAACTGCTTAGAGCATGAAAAGTGCCCATTGCAGATAGAGCTCAAATTCGCAAAACAAACACATATCCCTGTTCCCCTGCCTCCCCGAAGACGAAACAACCATGACTTTTGCAGATCTGAAGTTTCCTTGCGGAGATAGCCCATGCAATATCTTGCATTTGTTAGGAAAAACTGCTTAGAGCATGAAAAGTGCCCATTGCAGAAAGAGCTCAAATTCGAAAAACAAACACGTATTCATGTTCCCCCGGCTCACTGAACACCAAAAAACCATGACTTTTGCAGATCTGAAGTTTCCTTGCGGAGATAGCCCATGCTATATCTTGCATTTGTTAGGAAAAACTGCTTAGAGCATGAAAAGTGCCCATTGCAGATAGAGCTCAAATTCGCAAAACAAACACATATCCCTGTTCCCCTGCCTCCCCGAAGACGAAAAAACCATGACTTTTGCAGATCTGAAGTTTCCTTGCGGAGATAGCCCATGCTATATCTTGCATTTGTTAGGAAAAACTGCTTAGAGCATGAAAAGTGCCCATTGCAGAAAGAGCTCAAATTCGAAAAACAAACACGTATTCATGTTCCCCCGGCTCACTGAACACCAAAAAACCATGACGTTTGCAGATCTGAAGTTTCCTTGCGGTGATAGCCCATGTTATATCTTGTATTTGTTAGGAAAAACTGCTTATAGTATGAAAAGTGCCCATTGCAGATAGAGATCAAATTCTCAAAACAAACACATATTCCTGTTCCCCTGCCTCCCCGAAGACGAAAAAACCATGGCTTTTGCAGATCTGAAGTTTCCTTGCGGAGATAGCCCATGCTATATCTTGCATTTGTTAGGAAAAACTGCTTATAGTATGAAAAGTGCCCATTGCAGAAAGAGCTCAAATTCGAAAAACAAACACATATTCCTGTTCCCCTGCCTCCCCGAAGATCAAAAAACCATGACTTTTGCAGATGTGAAGTTTCCTTGCGGAGATAGCCCATGCTATATCTTGTATTTGTTAGGAAAAACTGCTTAGAGCATGAAAAGTGCCCATTGCAGAAAGAGCTCAAATTCGAAAAACAAACACGTATTCATGTTCCCCCGGCTCACTGAACACCAAAAAACCATGAGTTTTGCAGATCTGAAGTTTCCTTGCGGAGATAGCCCATGATATATCTTGCATTTGTTAGGAAAAACTGCTTATAGTATGAAAAGTGCCCATTGCACAAAGAGCTCAAATTCAAAAAACAAACACATATTCATGTTCCCCTGCCTCCCCGAAGACCAAAAAACCATGACTTTTGCAGATCTGAAGTTTCCTTGCGGAGATAGCCCATGCTATATCTTGCATTTGTTAGGAAAAACTGCTTAGAGCATGAAAAGTGCCCATTGCAGAAAGAGCTCAAATTCGAAAAACAAACACGTATTCATGTTCCCCTGCCTCCCCGAAGACGAAAAAACCATGACTTTTGCAGATCTGAAGTTTCCTTGCGGAGATAGCCCATGCTATATCTTGCATTTGTTAGGAAAAACTGCTTATAGTATGAAAAGTGCCCATTGCAGAAAGAGCTCAAATTCGAAAAACAAACACATATTCCTGTTCCCCTGCTTCCCCGAAGACCAAAAAACCATGACTTTTGCAGATGTGAAGTTTCCTTGCGGAGATAGCCCATGTTATATCTTGCATTTGTTAGGAAAAACTGCTTATAGTATGAAAAGTGCCCATTGCAGAAAGAGCTCAAATTCAAAAAACAAACACATATTCATGTTCCCCTGCCTCCCCGAAGACCAAAAAACCATGACTTTTGCAGATCTGAAGTTTCCTTGCGGAGATAGCCCATGCTATAACTTGCATTTGTTAGGAAAAACTGCTTATAGCATGAAAAGTGCCCATTGCAGATAGAGCTCAAATTCGCAAAACAAACACATATTCATGTTCCCCTGCCTCCCCGAAGACCAAAAAACCATGCCTTTGCAGATCTGAAGTTTCCTTGCAGAGATACCCCATGCTATATCTTGCATTTGTTAGGAAAAACTGCTTAGAGCATGAAAAGTGCCCATTGCAGAAAGAGCTCAAATTCGAAAAACAAACACGTATTCATGTTCCCCCGGCTCACTGAATACCAAAAAACCATGACTTTTGCAGATCTGAAGTTTCCTTGCGGAGATAGCCCATGCTATATCTTGCATTTGTTAGGAAAAACTGCTTAGAGCATGAAAAGTGCCCATTGCAGAAAGAGCTCAAATTCGAAAAACAAACACGTATTCATGTTCCCCCGGCTCACTGAACACCAAAAAACCATGACTTTTGCAGATCTGAAGTTTCCTTGCGGAGATAGCCCATGCTATATCTTGCATTTGTTAGGAAAAACTGCTTAGAGCATGAAAAGTGCCCATTGCAGATAGAGCTCAAATTCGCAAAACAAACACATATCCCTGTTCCCCTGCCTCCCCGAAGACGAAACAACCATGACTTTTGCAGATCTGAAGTTTTCTTGAGGAGATAGCCCATGCTATATCTTGCATTTGTTAGGAAAAACTGCTTAGAGCATGAAAAGTGCCCATTGCAGAAAGAGCTCAAATTCGAAAAACAAACACGTATTCATGTTCCCCCGGCTCACTGAATACCAAAAAACCATGACTTTTGCAGATCTGAAGTTTCCTTGCGGAGATAGCCCATGCTATATCTTGCATTTGTTAGGAAAAACTGCTTAGAGCATGAAAAGTGCCCATTGCAGATAGAGCTCTAATTCGCAAAACAAACACATATCCCTGTTCCCCTGCCTCCCCGAAGACGAAAAAACCATGACTTTTGCAGATCTGAAGTTTCCTTGCGGAGATAGCCCATGTTATATCTTGTATTTGTTAGGAAAAACTGCTTAGAGCATGAAAAGTGCCCATTGCAGAAAGAGCTCAAATTCGAAAAACAAACACGTATTCATGTTCCCCCGGCTCACTGAACACCAAAAAACCATGAGTTTTGCAGATCTGAAGTTTCCTTGCGGAGATAGCCCATGATATATCTTGCATTTGTTAGGAAAAACTGCTTATAGTATGAAAAGTGCCCATTGCACAAAGAGCTCAAATTCAAAAAACAAACACATATTCATGTTCCCCTGCCTCCCCGAAGACCAAAAAACCATGACTTTTGCAGATCTGAAGTTTCCTTGCGGAGATAGCCCATGCTATATCTTGCATTTGTTAGGAAAAACTACTTATAGCATGAAAAGTGCCCATTGCAGATAGAGCTCAAATTCGCAAAACAAACACATATTCCTCTTCCCCTGCCTCCCCGAAGATCAAAAAACCATGACTTTTGCAGATGTGAAGTTTCCTTGCGGAGATAGCCCATGTTATATCTTGCATTTGTTAGGAAAAACTGCTTATAGTATGAAAAGTGCCCATTGTAGATAGAGATCAAATTTGCAAAACAAACACATATTCATGTTCCCCTGCCTCCCCGAAGACAAAAAACCATGACTTTTGCAGATCTGAAGTTTCCTTGCGGAGATAGCCCATGCTATATCTTGCATTTGTTAGGAAAAACTGCTTAGAGCATGAAAAGTGCCCATTGCAGAAAGAGCTCAAATTCGAAAAACAAACACGTATTCATGTTCCCCTGCCTCCCCGAAGACGAAAAAACCATGACTTTTGCAGATCTGAAGTTTCCTTGCGGAGATAGCCCATGCTATATCTTGCATTTGTTAGGAAAAACTGCTTATAGTATGAAAAGTGCCCATTGCAGAAAGAGCTCAAATTCGAAAAACAAACACATATTCCTGTTCCCCTGCTTCCCCGAAGACCAAAAAACCATGCCTTTGCAGATCTGAAGTTTCCTTGCAGAGATACCCCATGCTATATCTTGCATTTGTTAGGAAAAACTGCTTAGAGCATGAAAAGTGCCCATTGCAGAAAGAGCTCAAATTCGAAAAACAAACACGTATTCATGTTCCCCCGGCTCACTGAATACCAAAAAACCATGACTTTTGCAGATCTGAAGTTTCCTTGCGGAGATAGCCCATGCTATATCTTGCATTTGTTAGGAAAAACTGCTTAGAGCATGAAAAGTGCCCATTGCAGAAAGAGCTCAAATTCGAAAAACAAACACGTATTCATGTTCCCCCGGCTCACTGAACACCAAAAAACCATGACTTTTGCAGATCTGAAGTTTCCTTGCGGAGATAGCCCATGCTATATCTTGCATTTGTTAGGAAAAACTGCTTAGAGCATGAAAAGTGCCCATTGCAGATAGAGCTCAAATTCGCAAAACAAACACATATCCCTGTTCCCCTGCCTCCCCGAAGACGAAACAACCATGACTTTTGCAGATCTGAAGTTTTCTTGAGGAGATAGCCCATGCTATATCTTGCATTTGTTAGGAAAAACTGCTTAGAGCATGAAAAGTGCCCATTGCAGAAAGAGCTCAAATTCGAAAAACAAACACGTATTCATGTTCCCCCGGCTCGCTGAATACCAAAAAACCATGACTTTTGCAGATCTGAAGTTTCCTTGCGGAGATAGCCCATGCTATATCTTGCATTTGTTAGGAAAAACTGCTTAGAGCATGAAAAGTGCCCATTGCAGATAGAGCTCTAATTCGCAAAACAAACACATATCCCTGTTCCCCTGCCTCCCCGAAGACGAAAAAACCATGACTTTTGCAGATCTGAAGTTTCCTTGCGGAGATAGCCCATGCTATATCTTGCATTTGTTAGGAAAAACTGCTTAGAGCATGAAAAGTGCCCATTGCAGATAGAGATCAAATTTGCAAAACAAACACATATTCATGTTCCCCTGCCTCCCCGAAGACAAAAAAACCATGACTTTTGCAGATCTGAAGTTTCCTTGCGGAGATAGCCCATGCTATATCTTGCATTTGTTAGGAAAAACTGCTTATAGTATGAAAAGTGCCCATTGCAGAAAGAGCTCAAATTCGCAAAACAAACACATATTCCTGTTGCCCTGCCTCCCCGAAGACGAAAAAACCATGACTTTTGCAGATCTGAAGTTTCCTTGCGGAGATAGCCCATGCTATAACTTGCATTTGTTAGGAAAAACTGCTTATAGCATGAAAAGTGCCCATTGCAGATAGAGCTCAAATTCGCAAAACAAACACATATTCATGTTCCCCTGCCTCCCCGAAGACCACAAAACCATGACTTTTGCAGATCTGAAGTTTCCTTGCGGAGATAGCCCATGCTATATCTTGCATTTGTTAGGAAAAACTGCTTATAGCATGAAAAGTGCCCATTGCAGATAGAGCTCAAATTCGCAAAACAAACACATATTCCTGTTCCCCTGCCTCCCCGAAGATCAAAAAACCATGACTTTTGCAGATCTGAAGTTTCCTTGCAGAGATACCCCATGCTATATCTTGCATTTGTTAGGAAAAACTGCTTAGAGCATGTAAAGTGCCCATTGCAGAAAGAGCTCAAATTCAAAAAACAAACACATATCCCTGTTCCCCTGCCTCCCCGAAGACGAAAAAACCATGACTTTTGCAGATCTGAAGTTTCCTTCCGGAGATAGCCCATGCTATATCTTGCATTTGTTAGGAAAAACTGCTTAGAGCATGAAAAGTGCCCATTGCAGAAAGAGCTCAAATTCGAAAAACAAACACGTATTCATGTTCCCCCGGCTCACTGAACACCAAAAAACCATGACGTTTGCAGATCTGAAGTTTCCTTGCGGTGATAGCCCATGTTATATCTTGCATTTGTTAGGAAAAACTGCTTATAGTTTGAAAACTGCCCATTGCAGAAAGAGCTCAAATTCGAAAAACAAACACATATTCCTGTTCCCCTGCCTCCCCGAAGATCAAAAAACCACGACTTTTGCAGATGTGAAGTTTCCTTGCGGATTTAGCCCATGTTATATCTTGCATTTGTTAGGAAAAACTGCTTATAGTATGAAAAGTGCCCATTGCAGATAGAGATCAAATTCGCAAAACAAACACATATTCCTGTTCCCCTGCCTCCCCGAAGACGAAAAAACCATGACTTTTGCAGATCTGAAGTTTCCTTGCGGAGATAGCCCATGCTATATCTTGCATTTGTTAGGAAAAACTGCTTATAGTATGAAAAGTGCCCATTGCAGAAAGAGCTCAAATTCGAAAAACAAACACATATTCCTGTTCCCCTGCTTCCCCGAAGACCAAAAAACCATGACTTTTGCAGATGTGAAGTTTCCTTGCGGAGATAGCCCATGTTATATGTTTCATTTGTTAGGAAAAACTGCTTATAGTATGAAAAGTGCCCATTGCAGAAAGAGCTCAAATTCGAAAAACAAACACATATTCCTGTTCCCCTGCTTCCCCGAAGACCAAAAAACCATGACTTTTGCAGATGTGAAGTTTTCTTGCGGAGATAGCCCATGTTATATCTTGCATTTGTTTGGAAAAACTGCTTATAGTATGAAAAGTGCCCATTGCAGAAAGAGCTCAAATTCAAAAAACAAACACATATTCCTGTTCCCCTGCCTCCCCGAAGATCAAAAAACCATGACTTTTGCAGATGTGAAGTTTCCTTGCGGAGATAGCCCATGCTATATCTTGTATTTGTTAGGAAAAACTGCTTAGAGCATGAAAAGTGCCCATTGCAGAAAGAGCTCAAATTCGAAAAACAAACACGTATTCATGTTCCCCTGCCTCCCCGAAGACCAAAAAACCATGACTTTTGCAGATCTCAAGTTTCCTTGCGGAGATAGCCCATGCTATATCTTGCATTTGTTAGGAAAAACTGCTTAGAGCATGAAAAGTGCCCATTGCAGATAGAGCTCAAATTCGCAAAACAAACACATATTCCTCTTCCCCTGCCTCCCCGAAGATCAAAAAACCATGACTTTTGCAGAGGTGAAGTTTCCTTGCGGAGATAGCCCATGTTATATCTTGCATTTGTTAGAAAAAACTGCTTATAGCATGAAAAGTGCCCATTGCAGAAAGAGCTCAAATTCGAAAAACAAACACGTATTCATGTTCCCCCGGCTCACTGAACACCAAAAAACCATGACGTTTGCAGATCTGAAGTTTCCTTGCGGTGATAGCCCATGTTATATCTTGCATTTGTTAGGAAAAACTGCTTATAGTTTGAAAAGTGCCCATTGCAGAAAGAGCTCAAATTCGAAAAACAAACACATATTCCTGTTCCCCTGCCTCCCCGAAGATCAAAAAACCATGACTTTTGCAGATGTGAAGTTTCCTTGCGGATTTAGCCCATGTTATATCTTGCATTTGTTAGGAAAAACTGCTTATAGTATGAAAAGTGCCCATTGCAGATAGAGATCAAATTCGCAAAACAAACACATATTCCTGTTCCCCTGCCTCCCCGAAGACGAAAAAACCATGACTTTTGCAGATCTGAAGTTTCCTTGCGGAGATAGCCCATGCTATATCTTGCATTTGTTAGGAAAAACTGCTTATAGTATGAAAAGTGCCCATTGCAGAAAGAGCTCAAATTCGAAAAACAAACACATATTCCTGTTCCCCTGCTTCCCCGAAGAGCAAAAAACCATGACTTTTGCAGATGTGAAGTTTCCTTGCGGAGATAGCCCATGTTATATGTTTCATTTGTTAGGAAAAACTGCTTATAGTATGAAAAGTGCCCATTGCAGAAAGAGCTCAAATTCGAAAAACAAACACATATTCCTGTTCCCCTGCTTCCCCGAAGACCAAAAAACCATGACTTTTGCAGATGTGAAGTTTCCTTGCGGAGATAGCCCATGTTATATCTTGCATTTGTTAGGAAAAACTGCTTATAGTATGAAAAGTGCCCATTGTAGATAGAGATCAAATTTGCAAAACAAACACATATTCATGTTCCCCTGCCTCCCCGAAGACAAAAAACCATGACTTTTGCAGATCTGAAGTTTCCTTGCGGTGATAGCCCATGTTATATCTTGCATTTGTTAGGAAAAACTGCTTATAGTTTGAAAAGTGCCCATTGCAGAAAGAGCTCAAATTCGAAAAACAAACACATATTCCTGTTCCCCTGCCTCCCCGAAGATCAAAAAACCATGACTTTTGCAGATGTGAAGTTTCCTTGCGGATTTAGCCCATGTTATATCTTGCATTTGTTAGGAAAAACTGCTTATAGTATGAAAAGTGCCCATTGCAGATAGAGATCAAATTCGCAAAACAAACACATATTCCTGTTCCCCTGCCTCCCCGAAGACGAAAAAACCATGACTTTTGCAGATCTGAAGTTTCCTTGCGGAGATAGCCCATGCTATATCTTGCATTTGTTAGGAAAAACTGCTTATAGTATGAAAAGTGCCCATTGCAGAAAGAGCTCAAATTCGAAAAACAAACACATATTCCTGTTCCCCTGCTTCCCCGAAGACCAAAAAACCATGACTTTTGCAGATGTGAAGTTTCCTTGCGGAGATAGCCCATGTTATATCTTGCATTTGTTAGGAAAAACTGCTTATAGTATGAAAAGTGCCCATTGCAGAAAGAGCTCAAATTCAAAAAACAAACACATATTCATGTTCCCCTGCCTCCCCGAAGACCAAAAAACCATGACTTTTGCAGATCTGAAGTTTCCTTGCGGAGATAGCCCATGCTATAACTTGCATTTGTTAGGAAAAACTGCTTAGAGCATGAAAAGTGCCCATTGCAGATAGAGCTCAAATTCGCAAAACAAACACATATTCATGTTCCCCTGCCTCCCCGAAGACCAAAAAACCATGCCTTTGCAGATCTGAAGTTTCCTTGCAGAGATACCCCATGCTATATCTTGCATTTGTTAGGAAAAACTGCTTAGAGCATGAAAAGTGCCCATTGCAGAAAGAGCTCAAATTCGAAAAACAAACACGTATTCATGTTCCCCCGGCTCACTGAATACCAAAAAACCATGACTTTTGCAGATCTGAAGTTTCCTTGCGGAGATAGCCCATGCTATATCTTGCATTTGTTAGGAAAAACTGCTTAGAGCATGAAAAGTGCCCATTGCAGAAAGAGCTCAAATTCGAAAAACAAACACGTATTCATGTTCCCCCGGCTCACTGAACACCAAAAAACCATGACTTTTGCAGATCTGAAGTTTCCTTGCGGAGATAGCCCATGCTATATCTTGCATTTGTTAGGAAAAACTGCTTAGAGCATGAAAAGTGCCCATTGCAGATAGAGCTCAAATTCGCAAAACAAACACATATCCCTGTTCCCCTGCCTCCCCGAAGACGAAACAACCATGACTTTTGCAGATCTGAAGTTTTCTTGAGGAGATAGCCCATGCTATATCTTGCATTTGTTAGGAAAAACTGCTTAGAGCATGAAAAGTGCCCATTGCAGAAAGAGCTCAAATTCGAAAAACAAACACGTATTCATGTTCCCCCGGCTCACTGAATACCAAAAAACCATGACTTTTGCAGATCTGAAGTTTCCTTGCGGAGATAGCCCATGCTATATCTTGCATTTGTTAGGAAAAACTGCTTAGAGCATGAAAAGTGCCCATTGCAGATAGAGCTCTAATTCGCAAAACAAACACATATCCCTGTTCCCCTGCCTCCCCGAAGACGAAAAAACCATGACTTTTGCAGATCTGAAGTTTCCTTGCGGAGATAGCCCATGTTATATCTTGTATTTGTTAGGAAAAACTGCTTAGAGCATGAAAAGTGCCCATTGCAGAAAGAGCTCAAATTCGAAAAACAAACACGTATTCATGTTCCCCCGGCTCACTGAACACCAAAAAACCATGAGTTTTGCAGATCTGAAGTTTCCTTGCGGAGATAGCCCATGATATATCTTGCATTTGTTAGGAAAAACTGCTTATAGTATGAAAAGTGCCCATTGCACAAAGAGCTCAAATTCAAAAAACAAACACATATTCATGTTCCCCTGCCTCCCCGAAGACCAAAAAACCATGACTTTTGCAGATCTGAAGTTTCCTTGCGGAGATAGCCCATGCTATATCTTGCATTTGTTAGGAAAAACTGCTTATAGCATGAAAAGTGCCCATTGCAGATAGAGCTCAAATTCGCAAAACAAACACATATTCCTCTTCCCCTGCCTCCCCGAAGATCAAAAAACCATGACTTTTGCAGATGTGAAGTTTCCTTGCGGAGATAGCCCATGTTATATCTTGCATTTGTTAGGAAAAACTGCTTATAGTATGAAAAGTGCCCATTGTAGATAGAGATCAAATTTGCAAAACAAACACATATTCATGTTCCCCTGCCTCCCCGAAGACAAAAAACCATGACTTTTGCAGATCTGAAGTTTCCTTGCGGAGATAGCCCATGCTATATCTTGCATTTGTTAGGAAAAACTGCTTAGAGCATGAAAAGTGCCCATTGCAGAAAGAGCTCAAATTTGAAAAACAAACACGTATTCATGTTCCCCTGCCTCCCCGAAGACGAAAAAACCATGACTTTTGCAGATCTGAAGTTTCCTTGCGGAGATAGCCCATGCTATATCTTGCATTTGTTAGGAAAAACTGCTTATAGTATGAAAAGTGCCCATTGCAGAAAGAGCTCAAATTCGAAAAACAAACACATATTCCTGTTCCCCTGCTTCCCCGAAGACCAAAAAACCATGACTTTTGCAGATGTGAAGTTTCCTTGCGGAGATAGCCCATGTTATGTCTTGCATTTGTTAGGAAAAACTGCTTATAGTATGAAAAGTGCCCATTGCAGAAAGAGCTCAAATTCAAAAAACAAACACATATTCATGTTCCCCTGCCTCCCCGAAGACCAAAAAACCATGACTTTTGCAGATCTGAAGTTTCCTTGCGGAGATAGCCCATGCTATAACTTGCATTTGTTAGGAAAAACTGCTTATAGCATGAAAAGTGCCCATTGCAGATAGAGCTCAAATTCGCAAAACAAACACATATTCATGTTCCCCTGCCTCCCCGAAGACCAAAAAACCATGCCTTTGCAGATCTGAAGTTTCCTTGCAGAGATACCCCATGCTATATCTTGCATTTGTTAGGAAAAACTGCTTAGAGCATGAAAAGTGCCCATTGCAGAAAGAGCTCAAATTCGAAAAACAAACACGTATTCATGTTCCCCCGGCTCACTGAATACCAAAAAACCATGACTTTTGCAGATCTGAAGTTTCCTTGCGGAGATAGCCCATGCTATATCTTGCATTTGTTAGGAAAAACTGCTTAGAGCATGAAAAGTGCCCATTGCAGAAAGAGCTCAAATTCGAAAAACAAACACGTATTCATGTTCCCCCGGCTCACTGAACACCAAAAAACCATGACTTTTGCAGATCTGAAGTTTCCTTGCGGAGATAGCCCATGCTATATCTTGCATTTGTTAGGAAAAACTGCTTAGAGCATGAAAAGTGCCCATTGCAGATAGAGCTCATATTCGCAAAACAAACACATATCCCTGTTCCCCTGCCTCCCCGAAGACGAAACAACCATGACTTTTGCAGATCTGAAGTTTTCTTGAGGAGATAGCCCATGCTATATCTTGCATTTGTTAGGAAAAACTGCTTAGAGCATGAAAAGTGCCCATTGCAGAAAGAGCTCAAATTCGAAAAACAAACACGTATTCATGTTCCCCCGGCTCACTGAATACCAAAAAACCATGACTTTTGCAGATCTGAAGTTTCCTTGCGGAGATAGCCCATGCTATATCTTGCATTTGTTAGGAAAAACTGCTTAGAGCATGAAAAGTGCCCATTGCAGATAGAGCTCTAA
The DNA here is from genome assembly GCF_964194415.1 of Vipera berus. Taxonomy (NCBI): domain Eukaryota; kingdom Metazoa; phylum Chordata; class Lepidosauria; order Squamata; family Viperidae; genus Vipera; species Vipera berus. The sequence goes on from NW_027673545.1 coordinate 54,658, forward strand.
TTCGCAAAACAAACACATATCCCTGTTCCCCTGCCTCCCCGAAGACGAAAAAACCATGACTTTTGCAGATCTGAAGTTTCCTTGCGGAGATAGCCCATGCTATATCTTGCATTTGTTAGGAAAAACTGCTTAGAGCATGTAAAGTGCCCATTGCAGATAGAGATCAAATTTGCAAAACAAACACATATTCATGTTCCCCTGCCTCCCCGAAGACAAAAAAACCATGACTTTTGCAGATCTGAAGTTTCCTTGCGGAGATAGCCCATGCTATATCTTGCATTTGTTAGGAAAAACTGCTTATAGTATGAAAAGTGCCCATTGCAGAAAGAGCTCAAATTCGCAAAACAAACACATATTCCTGTTGCCCTGCCTCCCCGAAGACGAAAAAACCATGACTTTTGCAGATCTGAAGTTTCCTTGCGGAGATAGCCCATGCTATAACTTGCATTTGTTAGGAAAAACTGCTTATAGCATGAAAAGTGCCCATTGCAGATAGAGCTCAAATTCGCAAAACAAACACATATTCATGTTCCCCTGCCTCCCCGAAGACCACAAAACCATGACTTTTGCAGATCTGAAGTTTCCTTGCGGAGATAGCCCATGCTATATCTTGCATTTGTTAGGAAAAACTGCTTATAGCATGAAAAGTGCCCATTGCAGATAGAGCTCAAATTCGCAAAACAAACACATATTCCTGTTCCCCTGCCTCCCCGAAGATCAAAAAACCATGACTTTTGCAGATCTGAAGTTTCCTTGCAGAGATACCCCATGCTATATCTTGCATTTGTTAGGAAAAACTGCTTAGAGCATGTAAAGTGCCCATTGCAGAAAGAGCTCAAATTCAAAAAACAAACACATATCCCTGTTCCCCTGCCTCCCCGAAGACGAAAAAACCATGACTTTTGCAGATCTGAAGTTTCCTTCCGGAGATAGCCCATGCTATATCTTGCATTTGTTAGGAAAAACTGCTTAGAGCATAAAAAGTGCCCATTGCAGAAAGAGCTCAAATTCGAAAAACAAACACGTATTCATGTTCCCCCGGCTCACTGAACACCAAAAAACCATGACGTTTGCAGATCTGAAGTTTCCTTGCGGTGATAGCCCATGTTATATCTTGCATTTGTTAGGAAAAACTGCTTATAGTTTGAAAAGTGCCCATTGCAGAAAGAGCTCAAATTCGAAAAACAAACACATATTCCTGTTCCCCTGCCTCCCCGAAGATCAAAAAACCATGACTTTTGCAGATGTGAAGTTTCCTTGCGGATTTAGCCCATGTTATATCTTGCATTTGTTAGGAAAAACTGCTTATAGTATGAAAAGTGCCCATTGCAGATAGAGATCAAATTCGCAAAACAAACACATATTCCTGTTCCCCTGCCTCCCCGAAGACGAAAAAACCATGACTTTTGCAGATCTGAAGTTTCCTTGCGGAGATAGCCCATGCTATATCTTGCATTTGTTAGGAAAAACTGCTTATAGTATGAAAAGTGCCCATTGCAGAAAGAGCTCAAATTCGAAAAACAAACACATATTCCTGTTCCCCTGCTTCCCCGAAGACCAAAAAACCATGACTTTTGCAGATGTGAAGTTTCCTTGCGGAGATAGCCCATGTTATATGTTTCATTTGTTAGGAAAAACTGCTTATAGTATGAAAAGTGCCCATTGCAGAAAGAGCTCAAATTCGAAAAACAAACACATATTCCTGTTCCCCTGCTTCCCCGAAGACCAAAAAACCATGACTTTTGCAGATGTGAAGTTTCCTTGCGGAGATAGCCCATGTTATATCTTGCATTTGTTTGGAAAAACTGCTTATAGTATGAAAAGTGCCCATTGCAGAAAGAGCTCAAATTCAAAAAACAAACACATATTCATGTTCCCCTGCCTCCCCGAAGATCAAAAAACCATGACTTTTGCAGATGTGAAGTTTCCTTGCGGAGATAGCCCATGCTATATCTTGTATTTGTTAGGAAAAACTGCTTAGAGCATGAAAAGTGCCCATTGCAGAAAGAGCTCAAATTCGAAAAACAAACACGTATTCATGTTCCCCCGGCTCACTGAACACCAAAAAACCATGAGTTTTGCAGATCTGAAGTTTCCTTGCGGAGATAGCCCATGATATATCTTGCATTTGTTAGGAAAAACTGCTTATAGTATGAAAAGTGCCCATTGCACAAAGAGCTCAAATTCGAAAAACAAACACATATTCATGTTCCCCTGCCTCCCCGAAGACCAAAAAACCATGACTTTTGCAGATCTCAAGTTTCCTTGCGGAGATAGCCCATGCTATATCTTGCATTTGTTAGGAAAAACTGCTTATAGCATGAAAAGTGCCCATTGCAGATAGAGCTCAAATTCGCAAAACAAACACATATTCCTCTTCCCCTGCCTCCCCGAAGATCAAAAAACCATGACTTTTGCAGAGGTGAAGTTTCCTTGCGGAGATAGCCCATGTTATATCTTGCATTTGTTAGAAAAAACTGCTTATAGCATGAAAAGTGCCCATTGTAGAAAGAGCTCAAATTCGAAAAACAAACACGTATTCATGTTCCCCCGGCTCACTGAACACCAAAAAACCATGACGTTTGCAGATCTGAAGTTTCCTTGCGGTGATAGCCCATGTTATATCTTGCATTTGTTAGGAAAAACTGCTTATAGTTTGAAAAGTGCCCATTGCAGAAAGAGCTCAAATTCGAAAAACAAACACATATTCCTGTTCCCCTGCCTCCCCGAAGATCAAAAAACCATGACTTTTGCAGATGTGAAGTTTCCTTGCGGATTTAGCCCATGTTATATCTTGCATTTGTTAGGAAAAACTGCTTATAGTATGAAAAGTGCCCATTGCAGATAGAGATCAAATTCGCAAAACAAACACATATTCCTGTTCCCCTGCCTCCCCGAAGACGAAAAAACCATGACTTTTGCAGATCTGAAGTTTCCTTGCGGAGATAGCCCATGCTATATCTTGCATTTGTTAGGAAAAACTGCTTATAGTATGAAAAGTGCCCATTGCAGAAAGAGCTCAAATTCGAAAAACAAACACATATTCCTGTTCCCCTGCTTCCCCGAAGACCAAAAAACCATGACTTTTGCAGATGTGAAGTTTCCTTGCGGAGATAGCCCATGTTATATCTTGCATTTGTTAGGAAAAACTGCTTATAGTATGAAAAGTGCCCATTGCAGAAAGAGCTCAAATTCAAAAAACAAACACATATTCATGTTCCCCTGCCTCCCCGAAGATCAAAAAACCATGACTTTTGCAGATGTGAAGTTTCCTTGCGGAGATAGCCCATGCTATATCTTGTATTTGTTAGGAAAAACTGCTTAGAGCATGAAAAGTGCCCATTGCAGAAAGAGCTCAAATTCGAAAAACAAACACGTATTCATGTTCCCCCGGCTCACTGAACACCAAAAAACCATGAGTTTTGCAGATCTGAAGTTTCCTTGCGGAGATAGCCCATGATATATCTTGCATTTGTTAGGAAAAACTGCTTATAGTATGAAAAGTGCCCATTGCACAAAGAGCTCAAATTCGAAAAACAAACACATATTCATGTTCCCCTGCCTCCCCGAAGACCAAAAAACCATGACTTTTGCAGATCTCAAGTTTCCTTGCGGAGATAGCCCATGCTATATCTTGCATTTGTTAGGAAAAACTGCTTATAGCATGAAAAGTGCCCATTGCAGATAGAGCTCAAATTCGCAAAACAAACACATATTCCTCTTCCCCTGCCTCCCCGAAGATCAAAAAACCATGACTTTTGCAGAGGTGAAGTTTCCTTGCGGAGATAGCCCATGTTATATCTTGCATTTGTTAGAAAAAACTGCTTATAGCATGAAAAGTGCCCATTGTAGATAGAGATCAAATTTGCAAAACAAACACATATTCATGTTCCCCTGCCTCCCCGAAGACAAAAAAACCATGACTTTTGCAGATCTGAAGTTTCCTTGCGGAGATAGCCCATGCTATATCTTGCATTTGTTAGGAAAAACTGCTTAGAGCATGAAAAGTGCCCATTGCAGATAGAGCTCAAATTCGCAAAACAAACACATATCCCTGTTCCCCTGCCTCCCCGAAGACGAAACAACCATGACTTTTGCAGATCTGAAGTTTCCTTGCGGAGATAGCCCATGCAATATCTTGCATTTGTTAGGAAAAACTGCTTAGAGCATGAAAAGTGCCCATTGCAGAAAGAGCTCAAATTCGAAAAACAAACACGTATTCATGTTCCCCTGCCTCCCCGAAGACCAAAAAACCATGACTTTTGCAGATCTCAAGTTTCCTTGCGGAGATAGCCCATGCTATATCTTGCATTTGTTAGGAAAAACTGCTTATAGCATGAAAAGTGCCCATTGCAGATAGAGCTCAAATTCGCAAAACAAACACATATTCCTCTTCCCCTGCCTCCCCGAAGATCAAAAAACCATGACTTTTGCAGAGGTGAAGTTTCCTTGCGGAGATAGCCCATGTTATATCTTGCATTTGTTAGAAAAAACTGCTTATAGCATGAAAAGTGCCCATTGCAGAAAGAGCTCAAATTCGAAAAACAAACACGTATTCATGTTCCCCCGGCTCACTGAACACCAAAAAACCATGACGTTTGCAGATCTGAAGTTTCCTTGCGGTGATAGCCCATGTTATATCTTGCATTTGTTAGGAAAAACTGCTTATAGTTTGAAAAGTGCCCATTGCAGAAAGAGCTCAAATTCGAAAAACAAACACATATTCCTGTTCCCCTGCCTCCCCGAAGATCAAAAAACCATGACTTTTGCAGATGTGAAGTTTCCTTGCGGATTTAGCCCATGTTATATCTTGCATTTGTTAGGAAAAACTGCTTATAGTATGAAAAGTGCCCATTGCAGATAGAGATCAAATTCGCAAAACAAACACATATTCCTGTTCCCCTGCCTCCCCGAAGACGAAAAAACCATGACTTTTGCAGATCTGAAGTTTCCTTGCGGAGATAGCCCATGCTATATCTTGCATTTGTTAGGAAAAACTGCTTATAGTATGAAAAGTGCCCATTGCAGAAAGAGCTCAAATTCGAAAAACAAACACATATTCCTGTTCCCCTGCTTCCCCGAAGACCAAAAAACCATGACTTTTGCAGATGTGAAGTTTCCTTGCGGAGATAGCCCATGTTATATGTTTCATTTGTTAGGAAAAACTGCTTATAGTATGAAAAGTGCCCATTGCAGAAAGAGCTCAAATTCGAAAAACAAACACATATTCCTGTTCCCCTGCTTCCCCGAAGACCAAAAAACCATGACTTTTGCAGATGTGAAGTTTCCTTGCGGAGATAGCCCATGTTATATCTTGCATTTGTTAGGAAAAACTGCTTATAGTATGAAAAGTGCCCATTGCAGAAAGAGCTCAAATTCAAAAAACAAACACATATTCATGTTCCCCTGCCTCCCCGAAGATCAAAAAACCATGACTTTTGCAGATGTGAAGTTTCCTTGCGGAGATAGCCCATGCTATATCTTGTATTTGTTAGGAAAAACTGCTTAGAGCATGAAAAGTGCCCATTGCAGAAAGAGCTCAAATTCGAAAAACAAACACGTATTCATGTTCCCCCGGCTCACTGAACACCAAAAAACCATGAGTTTTGCAGATCTGAAGTTTCCTTGCGGAGATAGCCCATGATATATCTTGCATTTGTTAGGAAAAACTGCTTATAGTATGAAAAGTGCCCATTGCACAAAGAGCTCAAATTCGAAAAACAAACACATATTCATGTTCCCCTGCCTCCCCGAAGACCAAAAAACCATGACTTTTGCAGATCTCAAGTTTCCTTGCGGAGATAGCCCATGCTATATCTTGCATTTGTTAGGAAAAACTGCTTATAGCATGAAAAGTGCCCATTGCAGATAGAGCTCAAATTCGCAAAACAAACACATATTCCTCTTCCCCTGCCTCCCCGAAGATCAAAAAACCATGACTTTTGCAGAGGTGAAGTTTCCTTGCGGAGATAGCCCATGTTATATCTTGCATTTGTTAGAAAAAACTGCTTATAGCATGAAAAGTGCCCATTGTAGATAGAGATCAAATTTGCAAAACAAACACATATTCATGTTCCCCTGCCTCCCCGAAGACAAAAAAAACCATGACTTTTGCAGATCTGAAGTTTCCTTGCGGAGATAGCCCATGCTATATCTTGCATTTGTTAGGAAAAACTGCTTAGAGCATGAAAAGTGCCCATTGCAGATAGAGCTCAAATTCGCAAAACAAACACATATCCCTGTTCCCCTGCCTCCCCGAAGACGAAACAACCATGACTTTTGCAGATCTGAAGTTTCCTTGCGGAGATAGCCCATGCAATATCTTGCATTTGTTAGGAAAAACTGCTTAGAGCATGAAAAGTGCCCATTGCAGAAAGAGCTCAAATTCGAAAAACAAACACGTATTCATGTTCCCCCGGCTCACTGAACACCAAAAAACCATGACTTTTGCAGATCTGAAGTTTCCTTGCGGAGATAGCCCATGCTATATCTTGCATTTGTTAGGAAAAACTGCTTAGAGCATGAAAAGTGCCCATTGCAGATAGAGCTCAAATTCGCAAAACAAACACATATCCCTGTTCCCCTGCCTCCCCGAAGACGAAAAAACCATGACTTTTGCAGATCTGAAGTTTCCTTGCGGAGATGGCCCATGCTATATCTTGCATTTGTTAGGAAAAACTGCTTAGAGCATGAAAAGTGCCCATTGCAGAAAAAGCTCAAATTCGAAAAACAAACACGTATTCATGTTCCCCCGGCTCACTGAACACCAAAAAACCATGACGTTTGCAGATCTGAAGTTTCCTTGCGGTGATAGCCCATGTTATATCTTGCATTTGTTAGGAAAAACTGCTTATAGTATGAAAAGTGCCCATTGCAGAAAGAGCTCAAATTCGAAAAACAAACACATATTCCTGTTCCCCTGCCTCCCCGAAGATCAAAAAACCATGACTTTTGCAGATGTGAAGTTTCCTTGCGGATTTAGCCCATGTTATATCTTGCATTTGTTAGGAAAAACTGCTTATAGTATGAAAAGTGCCCATTGCAGATAGAGATCAAATTCGCAAAACAAACACGTATTCCTGTTCCCCTGCCTCCCCGAAGATCAAAAAACCATGACTTTTGCAGATGTGAAGTTTCCTTGCGGATTTAGCCCATGTTATATCTTGCATTTGTTAGGAAAAACTGCTTATAGTATGAAAAGTGCCCATTGCAGATAGAGATCAAATTCGCAAAACAAACACATATTCCTGTTCCCCTGCCTCCCCGAAGACGAAAAAACCATGACTTTTGCAGATCTGAAGTTTCCTTGCGGAGATAGCCCATGCTATATCTTGCATTTGTTAGGAAAAACTGCTTATAGTATGAAAAGTGCCCATTGCAGATAGAGATCAAATTCGCAAAACAAACACATATCCCTGTTCCCCTGCCTCCCCGAAGACGAAACAACCATGACTTTTGCAGATCTGAAGTTTCCTTGCGGAGATAGCCCATGCAATATCTTGCATTTGTTAGGAAAAACTGCTTAGAGCATGAAAAGTGCCCATTGCAGAAAGAGCTCAAATTCGAAAAACAAACACGTATTCATGTTCCCCCGGCTCACTGAACACCAAAAAACCATGACTTTTGCAGATCTGAAGTTTCCTTGCGGAGATAGCCCATGCTATATCTTGCATTTGTTAGGAAAAACTGCTTAGAGCATGAAAAGTGCCCATTGCAGATAGAGCTCAAATTCGCAAAACAAACACATATCCCTGTTCCCCTGCCTCCCCGAAGACGAAAAAACCATGACTTTTGCAGATCTGAAGTTTCCTTGCGGAGATGGCCCATGCTATATCTTGCATTTGTTAGGAAAAACTGCTTAGAGCATGAAAAGTGCCCATTGCAGAAAGAGCTCAAATTCGAAAAACAAACACGTATTCATGTTCCCCCGGCTCACTGAACACCAAAAAACCATGACGTTTGCAGATCTGAAGTTTCCTTGCGGTGATAGCCCATGTTATATCTTGCATTTGTTAGGAAAAACTGCTTATAGTATGAAAAGTGCCCATTGCAGATTGAGCTCAAATTCAAAAAACAAACACATATTCCTGTTCCCCTGCCTCCCCGAAGATCAAAAAACCATGACTTTTGCAGATGTGAAGTTTCCTTGCGGATTTAGCCCATGTTATATCTTGCATTTGTTAGGAAAAACTGCTTATAGTATGAAAAGTGCCCATTGCAGATAGAGATCAAATTCGCAAAACAAACACATATTCCTGTTCCCCTGCCTCCCCGAAGATCAAAAAACCATGACTTTTGCAGATGTGAAGTTTCCTTGCGGATTTAGCCCATGTTATATCTTGCATTTGTTAGGAAAAACTGCTTATAGTATGAAAAGTGCCCATTGCAGATAGAGATCAAATTCGCAAAACAAACACATTTTCCTGTTCCCCTGCCTCCCCGAAGACGAAAAAACCATGACTTTTGCAGATCTGAAGTTTCCTTGCGGAGATAGCCCATGCTATATCTTGCATTTGTTAGGAAAAACTGCTTAGAGCATGAAAAGTGCCCATTGCAGATAGAGCTCAAATTCGCAAAACAAACACATATCCCTGTTCCCCTGCCTCCCCGAAGACGAAAAAACCATGACTTTTGCAGATCTGAAATTTCCTTGCGGAGATGGCCCATGCTATATCTTGCATTTGTTAGGAAAAACTGCTTAGAGCATGAAAAGTGCCCATTGCAGAAAGAGCTCAAATTCGAAAAACAAACACGTATTCATGTTCCCCCGGCTCACTGAACACCAAAAAACCATGACGTTTGCAGATCTGAAGTTTCCTTGCGGTGATAGCCCATGTTATATCTTGCATTTGTTAGGAAAAACTGCTTATAGTATGAAAAGTGCCCATTGCACAAAGAGCTCAAATTCAAAAAACAAACACATATTCCTGTTCCCCTGCCTCCCCGAAGATCAAAAAACCATGACTTTTGCAGATGTGAAGTTTCCTTGCGGATTTAGCCCATGCTATATCTTGCATTTGTTAGGAAAAACTGCTTAGAGCATGAAAAGTGCCCATTGCAGATAGAGCTCAAATTCGCAAAACAAACACATATCCCTGTTCCCCTGCCTCCCCGAAGACGAAACAACCATGACTTTTGCAGATCTGAAGTTTCCTTGCGGAGATAGCCCATGCAATATCTTGCATTTGTTAGGAAAAACTGCTTATAGTATGAAAAGTGCCCATTGCAGAAAGAGCTCAAATTCGCAAAACAAACACATATTCCTGTTCCCCTGCCTCCCCGAAGATCAAAAAACCATGACTTTTGCAGATGTGAAGTTTCCTTGCGGATTTAGCCCATGTTATATCTTGCATTTGTTAGGAAAAACTGCTTATAGTATGAAAAGTGCCCATTGCAGATAGAGATCAAATTCGCAAAACAAACACGTATTCCTGTTCCCCTGCCTCCCCGAAGATCAAAAAACCATGACTTTTGCAGATGTGAAGTTTCCTTGCGGATTTAGCCCATGTTATATCTTGCATTTGTTAGGAAAAACTGCTTATAGTATGAAAAGTGCCCATTGCAGATAGAGATCAAATTCGCAAAACAAACACATATTCCTGTTCCCCTGCCTCCCCGAAGACGAAAAAACCATGACTTTTGCAGATCTGAAGTTTCCTTGCGGAGATAGCCCATGCTATATCTTGCATTTGTTAGGAAAAACTGCTTATAGTATGAAAAGTGCCCATTGCAGATAGAGATCAAATTCGCAAAACAAACACATATCCCTGTTCCCCTGCCTCCCCGAAGACGAAACAACCATGACTTTTGCAGATCTGAAGTTTCCTTGCGGAGATAGCCCATGCAATATCTTGCATTTGTTAGGAAAAACTGCTTAGAGCATGAAAAGTGCCCATTGCACAAAGAGCTCAAATTCGAAAAACAAACACGTATTCATGTTCCCCCGGCTCACTGAACACCAAAAAACCATGACGTTTGCAGATCTGAAGTTTCCTTGCGGTGATAGCCCATGTTATATCTTGCATTTGTTAGGAAAAACTGCTTATAGTATGAAAAGTGCCCATTGCACAAAGAGCTCAAATTCAAAAAACAAACACATATTCCTGTTCCCCTGCCTCCCCGAAGATCAAAAAACCATGACTTTTGCAGATGTGAAGTTTCCTTGCGGATTTAGCCCATGTTATATCTTGCATTTGTTAGGAAAAACTGCTTATAGTATGAAAAGTGCCCATTGCAGATAGAGATCAAATTCGCAAAACAAACACATATTCCTGTTCCCCTGCCTCCCCGAAGATCAAAAAACCATGACTTTTGCAGATGTGAAGTTTCCTTGCGGATTTAGCCCATGTTATATCTTGCATTTGTTAGGAAAAACTGCTTATAGTATGAAAAGTGCCCATTGCAGATAGAGATCAAATTCGCAAAACAAACACATTTTCCTGTTCCCCTGCCTCCCCGAAGACGAAAAAACCATGACTTTTGCAGATCTGAAGTTTCCTTGCGGAGATAGCCCATGCTATATCTTGCATTTGTTAGGAAAAACTGCTTAGAGCATGAAAAGTGCCCATTGCAGATAGAGCTCAAATTCGCAAAACAAACACATATCCCTGTTCCCCTGCCTCCCCGAAGACGAAAAAACCATGACTTTTGCAGATCTGAAGTTTCCTTGCGGAGATGGCCCATGCTATATCTTGCATTTGTTAGGAAAAACTGCTTAGAGCATGAAAAGTGCCCATTGCAGAAAGAGCTCAAATTCGAAAAACAAACACGTATTCATGTTCCCCCGGCTCACTGAACACCAAAAAACCATGACGTTTGCAGATCTGAAGTTTCCTTGCGGTGATAGCCCATGTTATATCTTGCATTTGTTAGGAAAAACTGCTTATAGTATGAAAAGTGCCCATTGCAGAAAGAGCTCAAATTCGAAAAACAAACACATATTCCTGTTCCCCTGCCTCCCCGAAGATCAAAAAACCATGACTTTTGCAGATGTGAAGTTTCCTTGCGGATTTAGCCCATGTTATATCTTGCATTTGTTAGGAAAAACTGCTTATAGTATGAAAAGTGCCCATTGCAGATAGAGATCAAATTCGCAAAACAAACACATATTCCTGTTCCCCTGCCTCCCCGAAGATCAAAAAACCATGACTTTTGCAGATGTGAAGTTTCCTTGCGGATTTAGCCCATGTTATATCTTGCATTTGTTAGGAAAAACTGCTTATAGTATGAAAAGTGCCCATTGCAGATAGAGATCAAATTCGCAAAACAAACACATATTCCTGTTCCCCTGCCTCCCCGAAGACGAAAAAACCATGACTTTTGCAGATCTGAAGTTTCCTTGCGGAGATAGCCCATGCTATATCTTGCATTTGTTAGGAAAAACTGCTTATAGTATGAAAAGTGCCCATTGCAGAAAGAGCTCAAATTCGAAAAACAAACACATATTCCTGTTCCCCTGCTTCCCCGAAGACCAAAAAACCATGACTTTTGCAGATGTGAAGTTTCCTTGCGGAGATAGCCCGTGTTATATCTTTCATTTGTTAGGAAAAACTGCTTATAGTATGAAAAGTGCCCATTGCAGAAAGAGCTCAAATTCGAAAAACAAACACATATTCCTGTTCCCCTGCTTCCCCGAAGACCAAAAAACCATGACTTTTGCAGATGTGAAGTTTCCTTGCGGAGATAGCCCATGTTATATCTTGCATTTGTTAGGAAAAACTGCTTATAGTATGAAAAGTGCCCATTGCAGAAAGAGCTCAAATTCAAAAAACAAACACATATTCATGTTCCCCTGCCTCCCCGAAGATCAAAAAACCATGACTTTTGCAGATGTGAAGTTTCCTTGCGGAGATAGCCCATGCTATATCTTGTATTTGTTAGGAAAAACTGCTTAGAGCATGAAAAGTGCCCATTGCAGAAAGAGCTCAAATTCGAAAAACAAACACGTATTCATGTTCCCCCGGCTCACTGAACACCAAAAAACCATGAGTTTTGCAGATCTGAAGTTTCCTTGCGGAGATAGCCCATGATATATCTTGCATTTGTTAGGAAAAACTGCTTATAGTATGAAAAGTGCCCATTGCACAAAGAGCTCAAATTCGAAAAACACATATTCATGTTCCCCTGCCTCCCCGAAGACCAAAAAACCATGACTTTTGCAGATCTCAAGTTTCCTTGCGGAGATAGCCCATGCTATATCTTGCATTTGTTAGGAAAAACTGCTTATAGCATGAAAAGTGCCCATTGCAGATAGAGCTCAAATTCGCAAAACAAACACATATTCCTCTTCCCCTGCCTCCCCGAAGATCAAAAAACCATGACTTTTGCAGATGTGAAGTTTCCTTGCGGAGATAGCCCATGTTATATCTTGCATTTGTTAGAAAAAACTGCTTATAGCATGAAAAGTGCCCATTGTAGATAGAGATCAAATTTGCAAAACAAACACATATTCATGTTCCCCTGCCTCCCCGAAGACAAAAAAACCATGACTTTTGCAGATCTGAAGTTTCCTTGCGGAGATAGCCCATGCTATATCTTGCATTTGTTAGGAAAAACTGCTTAGAGCATGAAAAGTGCCCATTGCAGATAGAGCTCAAATTCGCAAAACAAACACATATCCCTGTTCCCCTGCCTCCCCGAAGACGAAACAACCATGACTTTTGCAGATCTGAAGTTTCCTTGCGGAGATAGCCCATGCAATATCTTGCATTTGTTAGGAAAAACTGCTTAGAGCATGAAAAGTGCCCATTGCAGAAAGAGCTCAAATTCGAAAAACAAACACGTATTCATGTTCCCCCGGCTCACTGAACACCAAAAAACCATGACTTTTGCAGATCTGAAGTTTCCTTGCGGAGATAGCCCATGCTATATCTTGCATTTGTTAGGAAAAACTGCTTAGAGCATGAAAAGTGCCCATTGCAGATAGAGCTCAAATTCGCAAAACAAACACATATCCCTGTTCCCCTGCCTCCCCGAAGACGAAAAAACCATGACTTTTGCAGATCTGAAGTTTCCTTGCGGAGATAGCCCATGCTATATCTTGCATTTGTTAGGAAAAACTGCTTAGAGCATGAAAAGTGCCCATTGCAGAAAGAGCTCAAATTCGAAAAACAAACACGTATTCATGTTCCCCCGGCTCACTGAACACCAAAAAACCATGACGTTTGCAGATCTGAAGTTTCCTTGCGGTGATAGCCCATGTTATATCTTGCATTTGTTAGGAAAAACTGCTTATAGTATGAAAAGTGCCCATTGCAGAAAGAGCTCAAATTCGAAAAACAAACACATATTCCTGTTCCCCTGCCTCCCCGAAGATCAAAAAACCATGACTTTTGCAGATGTGAAGTTTCCTTGCGGATTTAGCCCATGTTATATCTTGCATTTGTTAGGAAAAACTGCTTATAGTATGAAAAGTGCCCATTGCAGATAGAGATCAAATTCGCAAAACAAACACATATTCCTGTTCCCCTGCCTCCCCGAAGATCAAAAAA
>NW_027673544.1:0-67991 GCF_964194415.1 Vipera berus
CCACAGCGCTTAAGAAGAGCCAAAAGTAATAGAACAGACAAAAACAGAGAGCAAAACACAGTTGCTTTTGTTCTTGGCATCAAACATTCTCCACCAGCTCGAAAAATCTTCCACCTCCAAACCGGAAGCTCCTACGCCTTCATTCCCCAATCCCGCCAATCCATGGCGTTGTTGTTATCCATTCAGTCCCATCCGGCTTTTGGCAATTGTGTGCGCCAGGTCTGTCCACATCTTCCATCTTGCACGGCTTCTTTGAGAACTTCTGTGCTCTGGCTGGTGTCGGTTTCGATCGTGTCCAGCCACTGGGTTTTTTGGTGGCCTGATTACTTTTTTACCGCTAACTCTTCCCAACTTAAATATTTATGGAGATTCTCAGCCATCCAGGTCACGGTTGTCCCAAAGGTGCCTTTTTTTCAGGAGGCAACTGGACCTCCTTCCTTCATTTGAAGACGTTTCGCTTCTCATCCAAGAAGCTTCTTCAGCTCTGACTGGATGGTGGGGAATGGAAGGATTTATACTCCTTGCAGACAGCTGGTCCTTTGCCTTCTTTTAGAGGGTCGTTGAGGCCACCTGGAGGCTTATCCGTGTCCTCAGGGTCACCTGAGTGGTGCAAATGGGTGTGGAGCCTTTTTGGCTGCAGGATGTTTTCTGCCCTGGGTCCCTTCAGGCGCAGGCTGTTGGGGGTGAGTCTGTGTTGTCTGCATCCCAAACTGAAGCACAAATGGTCCCTGTAATCCACAATGTTTTCCGGAAATCCGTTCGTCCTCCCGCACCCTTCGAAGGGTGCTCATCCCGAAGTGCAGGGCTAAATGTCCATGGAGAGTCTGCGTCATCCAGGTCACCGTTGTCCCAAAGGTGCCTTTTTTTTTGAGGAGGCAACTGGACTTTCTTGTTTTCCTTTGAAGACGTTTCGCTTCTCATCCCATCTTTCCATTCTCCGCCATCCAGTCAGAGCTGGAGAAGCTTCTTGGATGATAAGCGAAACGTCTTCAAAGAAAAACAAGAAAGTCCTGTGGGAAGTCAGCCCCACCCCCAGAGAAGGAAATATTAAAAGGGCAGAAAAATATATTTCCTCAAAGGATCTTAAAAGAGGCAGAAAAGTGTGCCCAATTTTTTTTAATAGCCCCAAGTCTCCCTCCCCCAAGCAGAAACCAGCTCTGTAGAAATGCAGATGTCATAATACAATCAGGAAGGTTGGGGGCCTCCAGCTAGAAGATTAAAAAGACAAAGGCACCTAAAAATCTACATACCCCACCCAAACTCTAAGACAGGTCATAATAGCATTAACCCACCGATGCCAAAGGGGCACACTCAGGTCAAAGTACATGAAACAGGAAATTTGTTGTTGTTGTTGTTGTTAGCTGCGAAGTCGTGTCCGACCCATCGCGACCCTATGGACAACATTCCTCCAGGCCTTTCTGTCCTCTACCATCTTCTGGAGTCCATTTAAGCTCACGCCTACTGCTTCAGTGACTCCATCCAGCCACCTCATTCTCTGTCGTCCCCTTCTTCTATTGCCCTCGATCTTTCCCAGCATTAGGCTTTTCTCCAGTGAGTCCTTCCTTCTCATTAGGTGGCCAAAGTATTTGAGTTTTAGCTTCAGGATCTGGCCTTCTAAAGAGCAGTCAGGATTGATCTCCTCTAGGACTGACCGGTTTGATCGCCTTGCAGTCCAAGGGACTCGCAGGAGTCTTCTCCAGCACCATAGTTCAAAGGCCTCAATTCTTTGGCGCTCAGCCTTTCTTATGGTCCAACTTTCACTGCCATACATTGCAACTGGGAAAACCATAGCCTTGACTATACGCACTTTTGTTGACAGGGTGATGTCTCTGCTTTTTAGTGTGCTGTCTAGATTTGTCATGGCTTTCCTCCCCAGGAGCAAGCGTCTTTTAATTTCTTGGCTACAGTCCCCATCTGCAGTGATCTTGGAGCCCAGGAAAATAAAATCTGTCACTACCTCCATTTCTTCCCCATCTATTTGCCAGGAATTGAGAGGGCCAGATGCCATGATCTTGGTTTTCTTAATGTTAAGTTTCAACCCAAGTTTTGCACTCTCCTTCTTCACCCGCAACAAGAGGCTCTTTAGTTCTTCTTCACTTTCTGCCATTAGAGTGGTATCATCTGCGTATCTTAGGTTGTTGATATTTCTTCCGGCAATCTTAATTCCAACTTTTGATTCATCTAGCCCTGCCTTTCTCATGATGTGCTCTGCATATAAGTTAAATAGGCAGGGCGACAGTATACAGCCTTGCCGGACTCCTTTCCCAATTTTGAACCAATCAGTGGTTCCATGTCCAGTTCTCACTGTTGCTTCTTGACCCGCATATAGGTTTCTCAAGAGACAAATAAGATGGTCTGGTACTCCCATCTCTTTAAGAACTTGCCACAGTTTGTTATGATCCACACAATCAAAGGCTTTAGCATAGTCAATGAAGCAGAAGTAGATGTTTTTCTGGAACTCCCTAGCTTTCTCCATGATCCAGCGTATGTTGGCAATTTGATCTCTAGTTCCTCTGCCTCTTCGAAATCCTGCCTGTACTTCTGGTAGTTCTCGATCCACATACTGCTGAAGTCTAGCTTGTAGGATTTTAAGCATGACTTTACTAGCATGAGAAATGGTGCGATAGTTTGAACATTCTTTGGCACTGCCTTTCTTTGGAATTGGAATGTAAACTGATCTTTTCCAATCCTGTGGCCACTGTTGAGTTTTCCAAATTTGCTGGCAAATTGAGTGTAGCACTTTTACTGCACTGTCTTTTAAGATTTTGAATAGCTCAGCTGGAATACTGTCACCTCCACTAGCTTTGTTGTTGCTCAGCTTTTCTAAGGCCCACTTCACTTCACATTCTAGGATGTCTGGCTCGAGGTCAGTGACCACCTCAATTTGATTATCAGGGACCTTAAGCTCATTCTTGTATAGTTCTTCTGTGTAATTTTGCCACCTCTTCTTAATCTCTTCTGCCTCTGTTAGGTCCCTGCCATTTTGGTCCTTTATCATGCCCATTTTTGCATTAAACGTTCCCTTCATCTCTCCAATTTTCTTGAAAAGATTTCTGGTCCTCCCTATTCTATTGTTTTCTTCTATTTCTTTGCACTGTTCATTTAAGAAGGCATTCTTATCTCTTCTAGCTATTCTCTGGAATTCTGCATTCAATTGGGCATATCTATGTTTTTCTCCCTTGCCTTTCGCTTCCCTCCTTTCCTTAGCTATTTGCAAAGCTTCCTCAGACAGCCATTTTGCTTTCTTGCATTTCTTTTTCTTTGGGATGGTTTTGGTTGCTACCTGTTGTACAATGTCGCGAACCTCTGTCCATAGTTCTTCAGGCACTCTGTCTATCAGATCTAATTCCTTAAATCTATTTGTCACCTCTACTGTATATTCAACAGGGATATGATTTAATTCATACCTGAGTGGCCTAGTGCTTTTCCCTACTTTCTTCAGTTTAAGCCTAAACTTTGCAAGGAGAAGCTCATGGTCTGAGCCACAGTCAGCTCCTGGTCTTGTTTTTACTGACTGTAAAGAGCTTCTCCATCTTTGGCTGCAGAGCATATAGTCAATCTGATTTCTGTGATGACCGTCTGGTGATGTCCATGTGTAGAGCCGTCTCTTGGGTTGTTGGAAAAGAGTGTTTGCTATGACCATCGTATTCTCTTGACAAAATTCTATCAGCCTGTGCCCTGCTTCATTTTGTACTCCAAGGCCAAACTTGCCTGTTATTCCGGTTATCTTTTGGCTTCCTACTTTAGCATTCCAATCCCCCATGATGATAAGGACATCATTTTTTGGTGTTAGTTCTATAAGGTGCTGTAGGGCTTCATAGAACCGGTCAATTTCATCCTCTTCAGCACTGGTGGTTGGGGCATAGACTTGGACTACTGTGATATTGAATGGTTTGCCTTGGATTCGAACTGAGATCATTCTGTCATTTTGAGGGTTGTATCCCAGTATTGCTTTTCCTACTCTTTTATTGACTATGAAGGCTACTCCATTTCTTCTGAGGGATTCTTGCCCGCAGTAGTATACCTGATGGTCATCTGAATTAAATTCACCCATTCCTGTCCATTTTAGTTCGCTGATACCTAAGATGTCGATGTTCAGTCTTGTCATCTCTTGTTTGACCACGTCCAGCTTTCCTTGATTCATGGATCTTACATTCCAGGTTCCTATGGAGAAAAAATCTTTACAGCATCGGACTTTCCTTTCACCACCAGACACATCCGCAGCTGAGCGTCCTTTCGGCTTTGGCCCAGTTGCTTCATTCTTTCTGGCGCTACTAGTACTAGCCCTCTGCTCTTCCCCAGTAGCATATTGGACGCCTTCCGACCTGAGGGGCTCATCTCCCAGCGTCATATCGTTTTGCCTTTTGGTACTGTCCATAGGGTTTTCATGGCAAAGATACTGGAGTGGGTTGCCATTTCCTTCTCCAGTGGATCACGTTTTGTCAGAACTCTCGGCTATGACCTGTCCGTCTTGGGTGGCCCTGCACGGCATAGCTCATAGCTTCATTGAATTACGCAAGCCCCTTCGCCACGACAAGGCAGTAATCCATGAAGGGGAAATACAAAGCCTCAAACAGGAACAGGAAACAACCTCAAGAGCCCCAGAGGGTATAAAAACCCATTCCCTACATGTGCTCGCTCTTCTTTTCTTCCATAGCCATATTTCTGTCTGGCTCTTCTCTTCAATAAACTGCAACATTCTTTCTAAAGCAGTCGCCATGTTGTTTATTCCCGGCTTGGACTGAACCATGATGAAGACAGTCCAGTTGCCTGCTGTCAAAACACCTTTGGAACAACAAGATGGCAAGATAGTTGGGCAGGTGGAAGGGGCTGGGTTAAGTTAAGGGGCTCGAGATGCCTTCAAGAAGAAACATAGGAGCCCATGTTTAGAAGCATAAAAGAATACCCTAGAGACGATAAGTCAAGAACTATTTTCAATAGACAGAAATGAGAACCGGGAATAATGCATCCAAGGTTAGGGCAATCGAAGCCCCTACTCCAAAAAACAAACCTGAATTGCAAGCATTCTTGGGGCTCCTCAATTTCTACCACGCATTCCTGCCACACAAAGCCACAATTGCAGAACCCCTACACAGGCTGCTTGACAAGCAAGCACCCTGGAACTGGACTGACAAACATGCCAAAGCGTTTCAAACACTAAAGAACATGTTAGCAAGCAATGCCACAGTTACCCATTTCAGGGAGGACCAGCCAATCTGTCTTGCGTGTGATGCATCCCCTTATGGGATTGGAGCAGTGCTCAGCCATCTAAGGGAAGATGGAACACAGGCTCCCATCGCCTATTATTCCAGGACCCTGTCAGCTGCAGAGCGGAATTACGCCCAGATAGACAAAGAGGCAATGACAGTGGTTGCTGGAGTAAAGAAATTTCATGATTACCTTTATGGTAGGGAATTCTTAATCTTCACAGACCATAAACCACTATTAGGATTATTCACAACAGAGAAGCAAACTCCACAGATTTTGTCACCTAGAATGTTAAGGTGGTCAATATTTCTCTCTGCATATTCTTGCAAACTGATACACATGCCAGGGAAGGAGATGGGGCACGCTGATGGCCTCAGCAGACTTCCCCTGATGGACAGTGAGCCGGATCCAGCACTGGCTGCTCAAATACTGGCAATTCAGGAACTGCCAGAATGCCCCCTCAACGCAAGGGACATAGCCACAGAGACCCCCAAGGACAAGGTTCTGAGCAGGGTACAATCTTGGGTGAGCAGTGGGTGGCAAGACAAATCGCCAGGGCAAGAGTTCACTGCTTACTTTTCCAGAAGGCATGAATTGTCCATGCACAAAGGATGCCTCTTGTGGGGAAATAGAGTCATAATTCCCACAAGGCTCAGGGAAAAAGTTCTCCAATCATTACACGAAGGACATCCAGGGATAGTAAGAATGAAGGCCCTGGCAAGGAGCTACCTGTGGTGGCCAGGGTTGGACAAGGAGATAGAAGCACGGGTAGCGGGGTGTTACACATGCCAGAGGACACGGCCAGAACAACCACATGCACCAGTCCACAAGTGGGAGGAAACACACTCACCCTGGTCCAGGGTGCATATAGACTATGCTGGCCCCTTCCAAGGTCACACAGTTCTGGTAGCTGTAGACAGTCATTCCAAATGGCTAGAGGTGGTGCCTGTAAGCAATATGACCTCAGCAGGAACCATTCAAGCATTGAGGGGGATGTTTGCCACACATGGGTTGCCTGATGTAATCGTGTCAGATAATGGAACACAATTTACTTCCTCGGATTTCCAGGTGTTCCTGAGGACCTTGGGGATTAGACACACCACCTCGGCTCCCTTCCACCTTGCCAGTAACGGATTGGCAGAACGATTCGTGAGGACAACAAAAGATGCTCTCAA
Organism: Vipera berus; assembly: GCF_964194415.1. NCBI lineage: Eukaryota > Metazoa > Chordata > Lepidosauria > Squamata > Viperidae > Vipera > Vipera berus. The sequence continues at coordinate 6,384 of NW_027673544.1, forward strand.
GCGCATAGTGCAGGGAAATTGGAAGCAAAGACTAGCCACATTCCTCCTTCACCAACATGCAATACCTTGCACTGCCACAGGCAAAAGTCCAGCGGAATTCAGATGGGGGAGACGCCTCATAACAACATTAGACAGGCTCCACCCAGACAGGGTAGCCGCAGACACCGGGACTCCCAACATCAAAACACGTTTCAACTCAGGAGACCTCATCTGGGCTAGGAACTACAGCACGGGTCATCCATGGGTGCCAGGGGAAATATTAGAACAAACAGGACCCCTGTCCTACAGAGTAAGGGTGGAGGGGGGGCTCCTTTGGAAGAGGCACCTGGACCAGCTGAGGAAAAGGGCTCCTGAAAGGGTGGTGGAGGACACACTGGGGGCTGAGGAGGAAGAGCCAACACAAGAGTCAACACGAACACATTCACCTAGGAGGGTGGCTGGAGGGGCCCAGTGGCAACCTCTGCCCAGGCAGGAGACTGACAGAGAAACCAGGCAGTCACCAGAACTCAGCAAATCACACACACAGACACACAACAACCTTCCACAACAGGAGCAACGAGAAGGAGAACATAGTCATATCACCACACCACCTGGAGAACTAGTACCAAGAAGGTCAAGCAGGCCACACAAGGCGCCAAGCTACCTCGCAGATTATGTGCGTTCGTAGGGGGGTGGCAGAACAATCAAGTTGTATCAGTTGTAACCATGTGTATGTAAATATGTACAGTGTAAATAAGTGTATATAGTATGGAGATGGTATGACAGAGGGAAGTCCTCACTATGGGGGAAGGGGTGTAGTGTATGCTGCTAAGCATACACAGGAAATGCCAGCACAGCAGGGGGCTGGACAGCTCCAGGCTATAACTGCTTAGGCGGGAAAGCCTGAATAGAGCAAGTCATTGACAGCCCAGGCATGGTCAGCTCTGGCGGGAAGCCAGGGTTTAAACCTATTGGCCACCTGCACTGGCGGGAAGCCCAGGTTCAAATCTATTGGTCACCATTCACCTGGGCAGGTATAAGAAACGACAGGTAAACCCCTTTGCCCCAGCTTCATTCCTGATCCAAATAAAGAAGTACTACCCAGCTCAAGTGTCCGTCTCTCTGTGCGACCACGCGACTTTGCAGCTACAAAGTTTATTTTGGCTTCATATTTGGGGTAAAATGAATGTGGCAATTCCCAAAAGCATTATTTGATTTAATCTATGATTTTGCTCTTGAATTGTACCCCCAAATTCACAATTATATAAAGAAGGGATTGAATCCATTATTAAATTCGTGTAATTTCAGCAACTCTTTTTCTTCTAAGTCCCATCAGAGATGCTTTGCTGATTTATTTGCATTACTTTATTTTATGTTGCTGGATTGTATTGACAGGTGCTCCTTCTTGTGCACGGCCTGGAAGCTTTTGTGATTCTGGTGCCTTAGAAATATTGTAAAAAAAATAAATCACAAAGAGCATCTATTTGGGGTCTTTTATTTTGACTTTTCTTTGACATTATTATACTTTACTGAAGATCCCAGAATTGGAACCTCCGTGCACCATCCGTTCATCAAAACACCAAAGGAGATCAAAAATAATAATGGTGGACCTAAGAAAAAGGAAGTCTCAAATCCCTGTAAAAATGTGGCAGAGAGGAGAGCTAGGAGACTCAGCTAGTATTTAAAGAAAAATGTTCCAAAGACTTTTTTCTGTGGCTTCAAACAAATATGGACAGAAACACCCAACAAATGGAAAGGGTCCTGGGTCATCTCTTCACACTGAGGGAATCCAAACAAAGGGTCTCCTATGAGCTGGCAGATTCCAGAGATGTTTCAGTGTGGAAAATGACTTCTAAGCTAGTCCTCATGGAAATTCTTCAATGCATCAGGTGACTGTATGTTTCTCTCTCTCTCTCTCTCTCTCTCTCTCTCTCTCTCTCTCTCTCTCTCTCTCTCTCTCTCTCTCTCCACATCAAGATGTCTTTCTTTGGCTTCTATTAAAGATTTTGTGGAAAAGAACATGGTCAAGACTAGATCCGGAAGTCCTCAACAGAGAAGATCAAGACAAACCAGTTAAACAGGATCCATTGGACCAGACCCCCACCCTAAAAAAAAATTACTTTTCCCTAATGTGTTGAAGTGCCAATTCTGAAGAAGGCAGAACCAAAAAAGTACATTACGGTAGAAAGAGTTCTTCAACTCTGTAAGAGAAATCTTCCCAACAGGATCAATTCTAGACATAATGACTAAGAGTCGTAGAATAGGTTGATGTCGAAGATTCCCCCACTTTTTGGTAGGCTTTTTCTTCCGCCATAAGCTGAGATACACCTCTTCGTTTCTCCAAGGGTGATGTCCATGTTGTCTAGGCCTACTAAGAGATTGCACCAAGAGAGATACGTTTTGCTGTAATCAGGGATGATTTTGATGCCTCCTCTTGGTGTGAAACACAATGCCACGGTTCAATATCCCCTCTTCTTCCCATTGAAGTCGAGGGCGGTCCTGCAGTGGAGATTCTTCCAAGACAGCAATAAAAATATAAATAAGGATGAAACGGATTCTTTCCACCTTACTTACATAGTGTCCATCCTGGAACCTTTTCCAGATGTCTCAGTCAGTAACTCCAACCACCAGGAGCCTCTTCTGACTCCAGATAAGGGAACTCTTGAACGAACTTGGCCTCACTTACTGCTTTTCTTCTTCCAGCAATAAAAGGCAAATGGAACCAGCAGGATTATCAAAGGAATCGCCATCCGGGAATATCGCCAAATAGGATCGAAATCTTGGGCCCAAACTGGTTTGAGTAACAAACAAGAAGGATGATTTAGTATTTCTTGCAGAACATCTTAACCTGCCCTGCTATTCAAAGTTTAGATAATATTAAATTGACAAATGAAACATACCCCTTTTTTATCAAGCAAGATTTTTCATGGACTTCTCTGTGGAGCTAGTTAACAATGCCACAAAAGCCATTTGCCTTTCTATAGATCTTTCTTTTGCCTCCCTAGTCTAGCCTATCATGGTGGTCTCAAGATTTAACCACATCCAACCTTCCCCTAACTGGCTCACCTGTCACGTTTATCCCCTGGCTCCAAGATGACATGAACGACCGGTTGCTTCTCTTTTCTTCATAACTGCAAGCAAATTCTCCTCTGTGGTTGAACGACGCATGTAGGATTCTCAAAGAGGCCCTTTGAACAGGATCTGTGGGTTCACTGGAGGGTTCCAGAAGACCTTCTTCCCTGGAGGTGATCTCCATCCCATCCTTGTAGAAATGGAAGACCTTCTCTGCATTGCCTCCTTCCACTGAGCAGAGGAAGACCAAAGGGTCACCTTCCTTCACCTTCTGGGACAACGGATCCACCTCCAGCAGCGGGGAAGGAAGCTGATCTGCAAGAAAGGTTCACCAGGAACATATTAATGTCTACATTAAAGCAGGGGAGTTCCCGGAGATCATCCATAGGATCTCCTTGAATCTAAGGTACCATTTCTATGAGACAAAGGAGTGATATTTCAGAGAAAGGAAATTAAGATGGGAAATAAGGAAGGGGAATGCTGTAGTTTGGGATGAAAATAATACATAAACTGCCCCTTTTCACCCAAGAGAGACTGGATCAAGCAATCATGACCTTTGTCTACCCATCAGCCAAATCCTCAAATTAAAGATAAGCCAATGTAGCACAGAACATAAAATACAAAAATAGGTAAGTATGTAGCACGTAAGACTGAAAAAGAATTTGGGAGATATTTTCCCCATTGAAAGAAAGTCCTCCTGACCATTTTCTTAGAGGAGGCATTATTTATTTAAGGGTGGGTCTGCTCCTTTGGTTCACTGGATTAATTTTTGAAAGGTTTATTGTGCATTTTCATAGGTTGAGTATTAGAACTGCCTTTGATGTGAATATTTCCGGGCAATGAGTATCCATCTTACCAACAACTGAGAAGACCAGCTGGTTACTTTCAGGAGCAGATTTCCATCCCCCAGATGATTCCCTGATCTTGCATTTACATATAATTATTTGGTCAGAGTTCAGATTTTCAGTTCTGACATTGAAGGTACTATCATTGAGATGTTGATCTACAATTATTGACTTGGATTGATCTTTACAGTGGAAAAGGAATCTATGGGATCCCTCAGGATTCCGTGACGCGACTCCCTCAGGGAGGGAGCACTTCAAGGAAACCCCTTCTCCTTTCACAATGACGGTGTGTGGAAGAGGCGAGGACAGCCTGGGGGCTGATAGAGATGAATCTGTCTGTGAAGCTGAAGAAAGAAAGAGAAGACATTGAGACTTTCCTTCTGGTCTCCTCCTGGAACCAAATCTCTAGACCAGAACATCCACCCCGATTCCCAGAAAGGCTCCCATCCACAATCTGCTGTGAGAATCCTTCACCCACTGCTTCCTCTTGCAAGGACAGGAGTGGGACAAAAAGGGACCAATGCTGCAAATGAAAGGCAGAGGATCTGGAGAAGAGAAAAGTGGGAATTAGCTTGGTGGTGCTTGGATTCCACTGTCTCTAGGGTGGAGTGTTATGTATTAGGCTTTTTAGGAACACCTAAGCACTTGTATAGGGACGCGGTGGCTCAGTGGGTTAGGATGCTGAGCTTGTCGATCAGAAGGTCGGCAGTTTGGCGGGTTGAATCCCGAGTGCTGCGTAACAGAGTGAGCGCCTGTTACTCGTCCCAGCTTCTGCCAACCCAACTGTTAGATGTTTTTGTGCCAGCCATGTCAGTTCCCCAAAAAGGTCATCAGATGGGAGCAAACCACTGGTGGGTCAGGGGTCCCTGGCCCCTGCATCCCCATTGGTGAGAGTTAATTGGTAAGGGAGGGACTGAGGACCCCCATAAAAACCTCTGCTCAGGGGCTGCTCTCTCTGCTCTCTTTGTTCTCTCTTCTGCTTGCTTGCTTGCTGATCCATGAGCTCAATCCAGGCATGGATGCCTCCATGCCAGGGAACTCTTTCTATTTACTTTATCGTTAAATAAAGCTTTGAATGATTGCATCCCTGCATGCTGCCTTTTACTTGGAAGCACCTTAACGAACCATCAGCCTCGTGAGACCATCTCACACCAACAGTTCGAAAGCACGTAAAAATGCAAGTAGAAAAATAGGGACCACTACGGTGGGAAGGTAACAGCGTTCCGTGCGCCTTTGGTGTCTAGTCATGCCGGCCGGCCACATGACCACAGAGACGTCCTCGGAGATGAGCACCGGCCCCTAGAGTCGGAAACAACTAGCACGCATGTGCGGGGCAACCTTTACCTTTAAGCACTTGTATAAGAGTCACCACCAGGAGGCGTTGAACTGTAACTGTTTTGGTGGGAAGCACTTTCGGCGGGAAACAGAGGTTCAATCCGATTGGTTATGAAGAGTGCAGGTAGCCCCCATTCCCCAGTACAGTCACTTCCACCAATAAAGAGCTGTTATGTTGTACTCATCGGCCTGGCGTCCTTCCTGCTCTACAGAACCCACTACACAACATGGAGACTTTCTGGGACTTCATCGGGGAATTACTTTCATATACAGGCTCTAAATAAATAAAGCCCCGGTTACAGGAATCCACATTTTCAAAATGAAGGGGGGAAAATGCGCACCTCTCACCACTATTGAGACAGGATGACTCCATGCTGAAGAGATGGTTCTCCCATATTTCCATTCTTGGTACCGGCATGTATATAATCCAGAATCTTCCCTCTTGGCTGTGAGGACCAGGGAGTTGTCTTCAGGCCAATCCAGACCCTTTATAGAGGTCTCATTCTCATTTTTCCTTATTTGGTATTGTCTCCGGCTTTGAACAGTGTTGTTGGGAGCTGAGCACCTGAGAGAAATGTTCTCCCCAACCAGATACAGAGGTTCTGGAGGGACTGCAGAAAGGCTGGGAGCTGATGGACGATCTAGATAGATCCAGAGAGGAAAAAGAAGTGAATATCAAATGTCCTTCAGGCCGTCCCAGGATTATCTTGACTGGCACACATCAACACATCTGACTGCACTAAAGTTCTTGGTTGGATTTCCCTTCATGCAGAATGGAACTGATGGCCTCTTCTCTTTCCTCAGAAAATACTCCTTGGAATCGGAAGGTTGAAGAAATCTAGACTGGGCAGCTTGACAGCCTGAATAGTGGGGCAGAAATATCCCTGAAATCTCACTAATATTCCTTCACTCTCCAGAGATATTCTAAGGAGACAGAATCACGGCAAGGCAGCACCAAAATCCCCCTGCTCCAACACGGTGAAGGTGTGCAACATCCCATTTCCTTCAGCTTTCCGGCGTAAAAGAAATTGGTCTGCTTGAACAACTTTCTCTGTCTCTTGTTTTGACAACAATAAAATAAATATTTTTTTTATTTAATGCATTAAGGAACACAGGTTCTTGAAAGTACTGTTTTTTGTCATAGGAATCTCTTAGGCATCTTTCTAACCACGTGAACAGAACAGTATTTCTCAACCTTGACAAACATGAAGATTTGTGGACTGACTCCCAGAATTCCTCAACTAGCATATGGAACTCTGGGAGTTGAAGTCCACACATCTTAAAGTTGTCAAGGTGGAGAAAACCCCAATGTATAAACACTTTATCAATTAGAAGAAAGTTCCTTACCGATGATAGTGAATTCAGCCACATTACTCTTTCGCGACAGAGAACTTCCTTCCCTGTTTTTTCCCATGTAAGAACAAGAAAGCTTTGCCTTTGGAGCCATTCGAAATGTCTGAATCAGCAGAGTATTTCCGATCTGTCTGTCATATTTTGTCTCTTCACCCTTTTCACTGATGCGATAGAAAAAGTAATATTCTCCATTCTGTCCTCTTGGGGGGGAACATTTTAACTCTATCTGTTCTCCCTTGAGGAGATTTTGGTAAGGAGGTAACCAGGACAAGGTAGGAGCTGCTGGGGGCTGATTCCAAGTAGTCCTCTGAAAATCTGAGAAAGAAAGGAAATTTGGAAAGAATCCCATAAAAATCCCTGCAAGCTATTAAGCAGAATTGTCTTGCAAGAATCCAAGACAAACCCTGGGCTAGAAGTAGAAACAACCAAATTCTCAATTCTCAAATAAAAGTCTTTACAGGTAGTGCTTGACCAACGGCCAATTGCTTAGTAAACGTTCGGAGTTATGACAGACCTCAAAAAAGCAACTTACAACTCAGATTCAAAGTTCTGACAGCAGGCTCCCTTATGGTCATTAAGTCGAGGCTTACATGTGCATCTGATGACCAGAGAGTGGACCATTACTCTCAACATCTCTACCAACTACAATCAACAAATCCTTAATGGAAATCCAGACAATTCAATGGATAGCTGTTGAGAGCTAGGTGGTAGATCCAATGTGGCTTTCTGCATGTATTCCTGGACTACAGTTCCCATCATCCATTAGCAATGGCCATTTTGGATAAGGTTCATAGCTGGGATTCCATAACATCTGAAGGGTCTCAGGTAGACATTTATCACATTTACGATGAACTGGAACTCCCTACATAAATTCAGCATACGAGAGATCCTTTTTCCTGTCTGCAGATTCACAACTCTGGCATGGCCCATTAATTGATTTATTAAAGCCATTTTGCAACAGAGCCGTGAATTACCCTTAGCTAGAGCTGGTCCATGTGAATCAACGACGCTTTTGTTCGATGGAGTCATTTTTGCAATCAGGCCTTGGTTAACTTCTCCCTTGACACGTCACATGCCCTTCAAGAAGCCGACCACAAACGCTGCAGTCACAGGAAATGCTAGTCTAAGTTGGCGTTTGTGGCTTTGTCACTGCACTTAAGAAGTTTGCAAAGTGGACCCATTACTGGACCAAAGGAAAAGAAACATGGCAGTTTGCTGAATCTGTGGTCAAGAATGGCCAGGTGAAGCTCCAGAGGCAAAATATTCATATTTAGCACGTTGACTGACGTGAGTGTTGGGCCCTGTTCAACATGATGCAGTTCAGTGATGAGAAAAGATAGATAAATATAGAACAGGTAGTACCCAGCACAACAGCAGTAACAATGGGATACATCTACTGTAGGTGTCCTGGTAGACAATCACTTAAGTATGAACCAACATTGTGCTGTAGCTGCCCAAAAATACAAAGGAGTTCTAGGCTGCGTCAACAGAGGGATAGTTTCAAGATCACAAGAAGTGATTGCATCACTTTATAATGCCCTGGTGAGGCCACACTTGGAATACTGAGTCCAGTTTTGGTCACCATGATTAAAAAAAAAAAGAGATGTTGAGACTCCAAAAAGAGTGCAGAGTAGAGCAACAAAGATGATTAGGAGACTGGCGGCTAAACCGTAGGATGAGGATGAACAATTGAGGGAACTAAGGATGTCTAGTCTAACAAAGAGAAGGACTAGGGGAGATACGACAGCATCTTCCAATATTTGAAGAACATTTAAAATTTCTCAGATTTCAGGAAAGGAAGTGAGAAAAGCAAAAGAGCGCCTTTGAGAAAAACGTTCCTAAGACATTCCATCTCATTATTCATCCTTTTCATCAAGAAAATTTCTCTTTTGAGTCTTTTCACTTCTTTGCCACTTTAAAACGAGCCAATGTTTATAAATCTGATTCCTGGACAGGGATTTTCAGAGAAAAGACATAGGATCCCTTTTCACAAATGAGAAAAAGGACAATCGGAAGAGTTTTCGGCTCATACCACTTCGATAGCTCCTTTATCTATTGCAATATTAGCCACACATTCCCAAGCATAAGAGTGAGGAGTTATTCCCCACTATTTCTTGGGAGAGAAATCTTCATTTCCAGATCCTTCCTCCCATTTTGCAACAGAAAACGGAAAATGTAGAAGCAAAGAAATTAATTTTACCTTGGGTGGTTGATTCACACAGGAGGATCGGGAGAGACGTTGGAAGAAACAAAAAGAGACCCACAAAATTTATGATGGGAACAAGAGGAGCTGAAGAGGACCAAGAGAAGAGAGAAACCTTCAAGCCATCCTCCAAGTGGTGGCCTCCACACTCCACACGATGGTCCATTTGTGGAGATGGGATCTTCTCAGCACCCCCACCGCTCTGCTTTCTGAGCCGAGGATGACAACCTGCTCCTGCAAACACCACCTCCTCTCAGCAAACAGCAGGAAAGGAAAGTGCGTCATCACCTCTCCACTAGCCTCCTCCTCACTTTGCAGGCCCAGCGAGACCAACCCAGCTCACTGCTCAGCTCTGCGGCCTTCTTGACCACAGCACACCTTTTCTGCAATCTCACAAGGACATCTCGCCGCCCCCGGCCCTAGACGTGCCATTGTCAAAACTTTTCTGCAGCCACAGCGCTTAAGAAGAGCCAAAAATAATAGAACGGACAAAAACGGAGAGCAAAACACAGTTGCTTTCGTTCTCAGGATCAAACATTCTCCACCAGCTCGAAAAATCTTCCACCTCCAAACCGGAAGCTCCTACGCCTTCATTCCCCAATCCCGCCAATCCATGGCGTTGTTGTTATCCATTCAGTCCCATCCGGCTCTTGGCAATTGTGTGCGCCAGGTCTGTCCACATCTTCCATCTTGCACGGCTTCTTTGAGAACTTCTGTGCTGTGGCTGGTGTCGGTTTTGATCGTGTGCAGCCACTGTGTTTTTTGGTGGCCTGATTTCTTTTTTACCGCTAACTCTTCCCAACCCAAATATTTATGGAGATTCTCAGCCATCCAGGTCACGGTTGTCCCAAAGGTGCCTTTTTTTCAGGAGGCAACTGGACTTCCTTCCTTCATTTGAAGACGTTTCGCTTTTCATCCAAGAAGCTTCTTCAGCTCTGACTGGATGGTGGGGAATGGAAGGATTTATACTCCTTGCAGACAGCTGGTCCTTTGCCTTCTTTTAGAGGGTCGTTGAGGCCACCTGGAGGCTTATCCGTGTCCTCAGGGTCACCTGAGTGGTGCAAATGGGTGTGGAGCCTTTTTGGCTGCAGGATGTTTTCTGCCCTGGGTCCCTTCAGGCGCAGGCTGTTGGGGGTGAGTCTGTGTTGTCTGCATCCCAAACTGAAGCACAAATGGTCCCTGTAATCCACAATGTTTTCCGGAAATCCGTTCGTCCTCCCGCACCCTTCGAAGGGTGCTCATCCCGAAGTGCAGGGCTAAATGTCCATGGAGAGTCTGCGTCATCCAGGTCACCGTTGTCCCAAAGGTGCCTTTTTTTTTGAGGAGGCAACTGGACTTTCTTGTTTTCCTTTGAAGACGTTTCGCTTCTCATCCCATCTTTCCATTCTCCGCCATCCAGTCAGAGCTGGAGAAGCTTCTTGGATGATAAGCGAAACGTCTTCAAAGAAAAACAAGAAAGTCCTGTGGGAAGTCAGCCCCACCCCCAGAGAAGGAAATATTAAAAGGGCAGAAAAATATATTTCCTCAAAGGATCTTAAAAGAGGCAGAAAAGTGTGCCCAATTTTTTTTAATAGCCCCAAGTCTCCCTCCCCCAAGCAGAAACCAGCTCTGTAGAAATGCAGATGTCATAATCCATTCAGGAAGGTTGGGGGCCTCCAGCTAGAAGATTAAAAAGACAAAGGCACCTAAAAATCTACATACCCCACCCAAACTCTAAGACAGGTCATAATAGCATTAACCCACCGATGCCAAAGGGGCACACTCAGGTCAAAGTACATGAAACAGGAAATACAAAGCCTCAAACAGGAACAGGAAACAACCTCAAGAGCCCCAGAGGGTATAAAAACCCATTCCCTACATGTGCTCGCTCTTCTTTTCTTCCATAGCCATATTTCTGTCTGGCTCTTCTCTTCAATAAACTGCAACATTCTTTCTAAAGCAGTCGCCATGTTGTTTATTCCCGGCTTGGACTGAACCATGATGAAGACAGTCCAGTTGCCTGCTGTCAAAACACCTTTGGAACAACAAGATGGCAAGATAGTTGGGCAGGTGGAAGGGGCTGGGTTAAGTTAAGGGGCTCGAGATGCCTTCAAGAAGAAACATAGGATCCCATGGTTAGAAGCATAAAAGAATACCCTAGAGACGATAGTCAAGAACTATTTTCAATAGACAGAAATGAGAACCGGGAATAATGCATCCAAGGTTAGGGCAATCGAAGCCCCTACTCCAAAAAACAAACCTGAATTGCAAGCATTCTTGGGGCTCCTCAATTTCTACCACGCATTCCTGCCACACAAAGCCACAATTGCAGAAACCCTACACAGGCTGCTTGACAAGCAAGCACCCTGGAACTGGACTGACAAACATGCCAAAGCGTTTCAAACACTAAAGAACATGTTAGCAAGCAATGCCACAGTCACCCATTTCAGGGAGGACCAGCCAATCTGTCTTGCGTGCGATGCATCCCCTTATGGGATTGGAGCAGTGCTCAGCCATCTAAGGGAAGATGGAACACAGGCTCCCATCGCCTATTATTCCAGGACCCTGTCAGCTGCAGAGCGGAATTACGCCCAGATAGACAAAGAGGCACTGGCAGTGGTTGCTGGAGTAAAGAAATTTCATGATTACCTTTATGGTAGGGAATTCTTAATCTTCACAGACCATAAACCACTATTAGGATTATTCACAACAGAGAAGCAAACTCCACAGATTTTGTCACCTAGAATGTTAAGGTGGTCAATATTTCTCTCTGCATATTCTTGCAAACTGATACACAGGCCAGGGAAGGAGATGGGGCACGCTGATGGCCTCAGCAGACTTCCCCTGATGGACAGTGAGCCGGATCCAGCACCGGCTGCTCAAATACTGGCAATTCAGGAACTGCCAGAATGCCCCCTCAACGCAAGGGACATAGCCACAGAGACCCCCAAGGACAAGGTTCTGAGCAGGGTACAATCTTGGGTGAGCAGTGGGTGGCAAGACAAATCGCCAGGGCAAGAGTTCACTGCTTACTTTTCCAGAAGGCATGAATTGTCCATGCACAAAGGATGCCTCTTGTGGGGAAATAGAGTCATAATTCCCACAAGGCTCAGGGAAAAAGCTCTCCAATCATTACACGAAGGACATCCAGGGATAGTAAGAATGAAGGCCCTGGCAAGGAGCTACCTGTGGTGGCCAGGGTTGGACAAGGAGATAGAAGCACGGGTAGCGGGGTGTTACACATGCCAGAGGACACGGCCAGAACAACCACATGCACCAGTCCACAAGTGGGAGGAAACACACTCACCCTGGTCCAGGGTGCATATAGACTATGCTGGCCCCTTCCAAGGTCACACAGTTCTGGTAGCTGTAGACAGTCATTCCAAATGGCTAGAGGTGGTGCCTGTAAGCAATATGACCTCAGCAGGAACCATTCAAGCATTGAGGGGGATGTTTGCCACACATGGGTTGCCTGATGTAATCGTGTCAGATAATGGAACACAATTTACTTCCTCGGATTTCCAGGTGTTCCTGAGGACCTTGGGGATTAGACACACCACCTCGGCTCCCTTCCACCTTGCCAGTAACGGATTGGCAGAACGATTCGTGAGGACAACAAAAGATGCTCTCAAGCGCATAGTGCAGGGAAATTGGAAGCAAAGACTAGCCACATTCCTCCTTCACCAACATGCAACACCTTGCACTGCCACAGGCAAAAGTCCAGCGGAACTCAGATGGGGGAGACGCCTCATAACAACATTAGACAGGCTCCACCCAGACAGGGTAGCCGCAGACACCGGGACTCCCAACATCAAAACACGTTTCAACTCAGGAGACCTCATCTGGGCTAGGAACTACAGCACTACAGGTCATCCATGGGTGCCAGGGGAAATATTAGAACAAACAGGACCCCTGTCCTACAGAGTAAGGGTGGAGGGGGGACTCCTTTGGAAGAGGCACCTGGACCAGCTGAGGAAAAGGGCTCCTGAAAGGGTGGTGGAGGACACACTGGGGGCTGAGGAGGAAGAGCCAACACAAGAGTCAACACGAACACATTCACCTAGGAGGGTGGCTGGAGGGGCCCAGTGGCAACCTCTGCCCAGGCAGGAGACTGACAGAGAAACCAGGCAGTCACCAGAACTCAGCAAATCACACACACAGACACACAACAACCTTCCACAACAGGAGCAACGAGAAGGAGAACATAGTCATATCACCACACCACCTGGAGAACTAGTACCAAGAAGGTCAAGCAGGCCACACAAGGCGCCAAGCTACCTCGCAGATTATGTGCGTTCGTAGGGGGGTGGCAGAACAATCAAGTTGTATCAGTTGTAACCATGTGTATGTAAATATGTACAGTGTAAATAAGTGTATATAGTATGGAGATGGTATGACAGAGGGAAGTCCTCACTATGGGGGAAGGGGTGTAGTGTATGCTGCTAAGCATACACAGGAAATACCAGCACAGCAGGGGGCTGGACAGCTCCAGGCTATAACTGCTTAGGCGGGAAAGCCTGAACAGAGTGAGTCATTGACAGCCCAGGCATGGTCAGCTCTGGCGGGAAGCCAGGGTTTAAACCTATTGGCCACCTGCACTGGCGGGAAGCCCAGGTTCAAATCTATTGGTCACCATTCACCTGGGCAGGTATAAGAAACGACAGGTAAACCCCTTTGCCCCAGCTTCATTCCTGATCCAAATAAAGAAGTACTACCCAGCTCAAGTGTCCGTCTCTCTGTGCGACCACGCGACTTTGCAGCTACAAAGTTTATTTTGGCTTCATATTTGGGGTAAAATGAATGTGGCAATTCCCAAAAGCATTATTTGATTTAATCTATGATTTTGCTCTTGAATTGTACCCCCAAATTCACAATTATATAAAGAAGGGATTGAATCCATTATTAAATTCGTGTAATTTCAGCAACTCTTTTTCTTCTAAGTCCCATCAGAGATGCTTTGCTGATTTATTTGCATTACTTTATTTTATGTTGCTGGATTGTATTGACAGGTGCTCCTTCTTGTGCACGGCCTGGAAGCTTTTGTGATTCTGGTGCCTTAGAAATATTGTAAAAAAAATAAATCACAAAGAGCATCTATTTGGGGTCTTTTATTTTGACTTTTCTTTGACATTATTATACTTTACTGAAGATCCCAGAATTGGAACCTCCGTGCACCATCCGTTCATCAAAACACCAAAGGAGATCAAAAATAATAATGGTGGACCTAAGAAAAAGGAAGTCTCAAATCCCTGTAAAAATGTGGCAGAGAGGAGAGCTAGGAGACTCAGCTAGTATTTAAAGAAAAATGTTCCAAAGACTTTTTTCTGTGGCTTCAAACAAATATGGACAGAAACACCCAACAAATGGAAAGGGTCCTGGGTCATCTCTTCACACTGAGGGAATCCAAACAAAGGGTCTCCTATGAGCTGGCAGATTCCAGAGATGTTTCAGTGTGGAAAATGACTTCTAAGCTAGTCCTCATGGAAATTCTTCAATGCATCAGGTGACTGTATGTTTCTCTCTCTCTCTCTCTCTCTCTCTCTCTCTCTCTCTCTCTCTCTCTCTCTCTCTCTCTCTCTCTCTCTCCACATCAAGATGTCTTTCTTTGGCTTCTATTAAAGATTTTGTGGAAAAGAACATGGTCAAGACTAGATCCGGAAGTCCTCAACAGAGAAGATCAAGACAAACCAGTTAAACAGGATCCATTGGACCAGACCCCCACCCTAAAAAAAAATTACTTTTCCCTAATGTGTTGAAGTGCCAATTCTGAAGAAGGCAGAACCAAAAAAGTACATTACGGTAGAAAGAGTTCTTCAACTCTGTAAGAGAAATCTTCCCAACAGGATCAATTCTAGACATAATGACTAAGAGTCGTAGAATAGGTTGATGTCGAAGATTCCCCCACTTTTTGGTAGGCTTTTTCTTCCGCCATAAGCTGAGATACACCTCTTCGTTTCTCCAAGGGTGATGTCCATGTTGTCTAGGCCTACTAAGAGATTGCACCAAGAGAGATACGTTTTGCTGTAATCAGGGATGATTTTGATGCCTCCTCTTGGTGTGAAACACAATGCCACGGTTCAATATCCCCTCTTCTTCCCATTGAAGTCGAGGGCGGTCCTGCAGTGGAGATTCTTCCAAGACAGCAATAAAAATATAAATAAGGATGAAACGGATTCTTTCCACCTTACTTACATAGTGTCCATCCTGGAACCTTTTCCAGATGTCTCAGTCAGTAACTCCAACCACCAGGAGCCTCTTCTGACTCCAGATAAGGGAACTCTTGAACGAACTTGGCCTCACTAACTGCTTTTCTTCTTCCAGCAATAAAAGGCAAATGGAACCAGCAGGATTATCAAAGGAATCGCCATCCGGGAATATCGCCAAATAGGATCGAAATCTTGGGCCCAAACTGGTTTGAGTAACAAACAAGAAGGATGATTTAGTATTTCTTGCAGAACATCTTAACCTGCCCTGCTATTCAAAGTTTAGATAATATTAAATTGACAAATGAAACATACCCCTTTTTTATCAAGCAAGATTTTTCATGGACTTCTCTGTGGAGCTAGTTAACAATGCCACAAAAGCCATTTGCCTTTCTATAGATCTTTCTTTTGCCTCCCTAGTCTAGCCTATCATGGTGGTCTCAAGATTTAACCACATCCAACCTTCCCCTAACTGGCTCACCTGTCACGTTTATCCCCTGGCTCCAAGATGACATGAACGACCGGTTGCTTCTCTTTTCTTCATAACTGCAAGCAAATTCTCCTCTGTGGTTGAACGACGCATGTAGGATTCTCAAAGAGGCCCTTTGAACAGGATCTGTGGGTTCACTGGAGGGTTCCAGAAGACCTTCTTCCCTGGAGGTGATCTCCATCCCATCCTTGTAGAAATGGAAGACCTTCTCTGCATTGCCTCCTTCCACTGAGCAGAGGAAGACCAAAGGGTCACCTTCCTTCACCTTCTGGGACAACGGATCCACCTCCAGCAGCGGGGAAGGAAGCTGATCTGCAAGAAAGGTTCACCAGGAACATATTAATGTCTACATTAAAGCAGGGGAGTTCCCGGAGATCATCCATAGGATCTCCTTGAATCTAAGGTACCATTTCTATGAGACAAAGGAGTGATATTTCAGAGAAAGGAAATTAAGATGGGAAATAAGGAAGGGGAATGCTGTAGTTTGGGATGAAAATAATACATAAACTGCCCCTTTTCACCCAAGAGAGACTGGATCAAGCAATCATGACCTTTGTCTACCCATCAGCCAAATCCTCAAATTAAAGATAAGCCAATGTAGCACAGAACATAAAATACAAAAATAGGTAAGTATGTAGCACGTAAGACTGAAAAAGAATTTGGGAGATATTTTCCCCATTGAAAGAAAGTCCTCCTGACCATTTTCTTAGAGGAGGCATTATTTATTTAAGGGTGGGTCTGCTCCTTTGGTTCACTGGATTAATTTTTGAAAGGTTTATTGTGCATTTTCATAGGTTGAGTATTAGAACTGCCTTTGATGTGAATATTTCCGGGCAATGAGTATCCATCTTACCAACAACTGAGAAGACCAGCTGGTTACTTTCAGGAGCAGATTTCCATCCCCCAGATGATTCCCTGATCTTGCATTTACATATAATTATTTGGTCAGAGTTCAGATTTTCAGTTCTGACATTGAAGGTACTATCATTGAGATGTTGATCTACAATTATTGACTTGGATTGATCTTTACAGTGGAAAAGGAATCTATGGGATCCCTCAGGATTCCGTGACGCGACTCCCTCAGGGAGGGAGCACTTCAAGGAAACCCCTTCTCCTTTCACAATGACGGTGTGTGGAAGAGGCGAGGACAGCCTGGGGGCTGATAGAGATGAATCTGTCTGTGAAGCTGAAGAAAGAAAGAGAAGACATTGAGACTTTCCTTCTGGTCTCCTCCTGGAACCAAATCTCTAGACCAGAACATCCACCCCGATTCCCAGAAAGGCTCCCATCCACAATCTGCTGTGAGAATCCTTCACCCACTGCTTCCTCTTGCAAGGACAGGAGTGGGACAAAAAGGGACCAATGCTGCAAATGAAAGGCAGAGGATCTGGAGAAGAGAAAAGTGGGAATTAGCTTGGTGGTGCTTGGATTCCACTGTCTCTAGGGTGGAGTGTTATGTATTAGGCTTTTTAGGAACACCTAAGCACTTGTATAGGGACGCGGTGGCTCAGTGGGTTAGGATGCTGAGCTTGTCGATCAGAAGGTCGGCAGTTTGGCGGGTTGAATCCCGAGTGCTGCGTAACAGAGTGAGCGCCTGTTACTCGTCCCAGCTTCTGCCAACCCAACTGTTAGATGTTTTTGTGCCAGCCATGTCAGTTCCCCAAAAAGGTCATCAGATGGGAGCAAACCACTGGTGGGTCAGGGGTCCCTGGCCCCTGCATCCCCATTGGTGAGAGTTAATTGGTAAGGGAGGGACTGAGGACCCCCATAAAAACCTCTGCTCAGGGGCTGCTCTCTCTGCTCTCTTTGTTCTCTCTTCTGCTTGCTTGCTTGCTGATCCATGAGCTCAATCCAGGCATGGATGCCTCCATGCCAGGGAACTCTTTCTATTTACTTTATCGTTAAATAAAGCTTTGAATGATTGCATCCCTGCATGCTGCCTTTTACTTGGAAGCACCTTAACGAACCATCAGCCTCGTGAGACCATCTCACACCAACAGTTCGAAAGCACGTAAAAATGCAAGTAGAAAAATAGGGACCACTACGGTGGGAAGGTAACAGCGTTCCGTGCGCCTTTGGTGTCTAGTCATGCCGGCCGGCCACATGACCACAGAGACGTCCTCGGAGATGAGCACCGGCCCCTAGAGTCGGAAACAACTAGCACGCATGTGCGGGGCAACCTTTACCTTTAAGCACTTGTATAAGAGTCACCACCAGGAGGCGTTGAACTGTAACTGTTTTGGTGGGAAGCACTTTCGGCGGGAAACAGAGGTTCAATCCGATTGGTTATGAAGAGTGCAGGTAGCCCCCATTCCCCAGTACAGTCACTTCCACCAATAAAGAGCTGTTATGTTGTACTCATCGGCCTGGCGTCCTTCCTGCTCTACAGAACCCACTACACAACATGGAGACTTTCTGGGACTTCATCGGGGAATTACTTTCATATACAGGCTCTAAATAAATAAAGCCCCGGTTACAGGAATCCACATTTTCAAAATGAAGGGGGGAAAATGCGCACCTCTCACCACTATTGAGACAGGATGACTCCATGCTGAAGAGATGGTTCTCCCATATTTCCATTCTTGGTACCGGCATGTATATAATCCAGAATCTTCCCTCTTGGCTGTGAGGACCAGGGAGTTGTCTTCAGGCCAATCCAGACCCTTTATAGAGGTCTCATTCTCATTTTTCCTTATTTGGTATTGTCTCCGGCTTTGAACAGTGTTGTTGGGAGCTGAGCACCTGAGAGAAATGTTCTCCCCAACCAGATACAGAGGTTCTGGAGGGACTGCAGAAAGGCTGGGAGCTGATGGACGATCTAGATAGATCCAGAGAGGAAAAAGAAGTGAATATCAAATGTCCTTCAGGCCGTCCCAGGATTATCTTGACTGGCACACATCAACACATCTGACTGCACTAAAGTTCTTGGTTGGATTTCCCTTCATGCAGAATGGAACTGATGGCCTCTTCTCTTTCCTCAGAAAATACTCCTTGGAATCGGAAGGTTGAAGAAATCTAGACTGGGCAGCTTGACAGCCTGAATAGTGGGGCAGAAATATCCCTGAAATCTCACTAATATTCCTTCACTCTCCAGAGATATTCTAAGGAGACAGAATCACGGCAAGGCAGCACCAAAATCCCCCTGCTCCAACACGGTGAAGGTGTGCAACATCCCATTTCCTTCAGCTTTCCGGCGTAAAAGAAATTGGTCTGCTTGAACAACTTTCTCTGTCTCTTGTTTTGACAACAATAAAATAAATATTTTTTTTATTTAATGCATTAAGGAACACAGGTTCTTGAAAGTACTGTTTTTTGTCATAGGAATCTCTTAGGCATCTTTCTAACCATGTGAACAGTATTTCTCAACCTTGACAAACACGAAGATTTGTGGACTGACTCCCAGAATTCCTCAACTAGCATATGGAACTCTGGGAGTTGAAGTCCACATATCTTAAAGTTGTCAAGGTGGAGAAAACCCCAATGTATAAACACTTTATCAATTAGAAGAAAGTTCCTTACCGATGATAGTGAATTCAGCCACATTACTCTTTCGCGACAGAGAACTTCTTCCTTTCCTGCTTTTTCCCATGTAAGAACAAGAAAGTTTTGCCTTTGGAGCCATTCGAAATGCCTGAATCAGCAGAGTATTTCCGATCTGTCTGTCATATTTTGTCTCTTCACCCTTTTCACTGATGTGATAGAAAAAGTAATATTCTCCATTCTGTCCTCTTGGGGGGGAACATTTTAACTCTATCTGTTCTTCCTTGAGGAGATTTTGGTAAGGAGGTGACCAGGACAAGGTAGGAGCTGCTGGGGGCTGATTCCAAGTAGTCCTCTGAAAATCTGAGAAAGAAAGGAAATTTGGAAAGAATCCCATAAAAATCCCTGCAAGCTATTAAGCAGAATTGTCTTGCAAGAATCCAAGACAAACCCTGGGCTAGAAGTAGAAACAACCAAATTCTCAATTCTCAAATAAAAGTCTTTACAGGTAGTGCTTGACCAATGGCCAATTGCTTAGTAAACGTTCGGAGTTATGACAGACCTCAAAAAAGCAACTTACAACTCAGATTCAAAGTTCTGACAGCAGGCTCCCTTATGGTCATTAAGTCGAGGCTTACATGTGCATCTGATGACCAGAGAGTGGACCATTACTCTCAACATCTCTACCAACTACAATCAACAAATCCTTAATGGAAATCCAGACAATTCAATGGATAGCTGTTGAGAGCTAGGTGGTGGATCCAATGTGGCTTTCTGCATGTATTCCTGGACTACAGTTCCCATCATCCATTAGCAATGGCCATTTTGGATAAGGTTCATAGCTGGGATTCCATAACATCTGAAGGGTCTCAGGTAGACATTTATCACATTTACGATGAACTGGAACTCCCTACATAAATTCAGCATACGAGAGATCCTTTTTCCTGTCTGCAGATTCACAACTCTGGCATGGCCCATTAATTGATTTATTAAAGCCATTTTGCAACAGAGCCGTGAATTACCCTTAGCTAGAGCTGGTCCATGTGAATCAACGACACTTTTGTTCGATGGCGTCATTTTTGCAATCAGGCCTTGGTTAACTTCTCCCTTGACACGTCACATACACATCAAGAAGCCAACCACAAACGCTGCAGTCACAGGAAATGCTAGTCTAAGTTGGCGTTTGTGGCTTTGTCACTGCACTGAAGAAGTTTGCAAAGTGGACCCATTACTGGACCAAAGGAAAAGAAACATGGCAGTTTGCTGAATCTGTGGTTAAGAATGGCCAGGCGAAGCTCCAGAGGCAAAATATTCATATTTAGCACGTTGACTGACGTGAGTGTTGGGCCCTGTTCAACATGATGCAGTTCAGTGATGAGAAAAGATAGATAAATATAGAACAGGTAGTACCCAGCACAACAGCAGTAACTATGAGATGCATCTAGGTGTCCTGGTAGACAATCACTTAAGTATGAACCAACATTGTGCTGTAGCTGCCCAAAAATACAAAGGAGTTCTAGGCTGCGTCAACAGAGGGATAGTTTCAAGATCACAAGAAGTGATTGCATCACTTTATAATGCCCTGGTGAGGCCACACTTGGAATACTGAGTCCAATTTTGGTCACCATGATTAAAAAAAAAGAGATGTTGAGACTCCAAAAAGAGTGCAGAGTAGAGCAACAAAGATGATTAGGAGACTGGCGGCTAAACCGTAGGATGAGGATGAACAATTGAGGGAACTAAGGATGTCTAGTCTAACAAAGAGAAGGACTAGGGGAGATACGACAGCATCTTCCAATATTTGAAGGGCTGTCACAGGGAAGAACATTTAAAATTTCTCAGATTTCAGGAAAGGAAGTGAGGAAAGCAAAAGAGCGCCTTTGAGAAAAACGTTCCTAAGACATTCCATCTCATTATTCATCCTTTTCATCAAGAAAATTTCTCTTTTGAGTCTTTTCACTTCTTTGCCACTTTAAAACGAGCCAATGTTTATAAATCTGATTCCTGGACAGGGATTTTCAGAGAAAAGACATAGGATCCCTTTTCGCAAATGAGAAAAAGGACAATCGGAAGAGTTTTCGGCTCATACCACTTCGATAGCTCCTTTATCTATTGCAATATTAGCCACACATTCCCAAGCATAAGAGTGAGGAGTTATTCCCCACTATTTCTTGGGAGAGAAATCTTCATTTCCAGATCCTTCCTCCCATTTTGCAACAGAAAACGGAAAATGTAGAAGCAAAGAAATTAATTTTACCTTGGGTGGTTGATTCACACAGGAGGATCGGGAGAGACGTTGGAAGAAACAAAAAGAGACCCACAAAATTTATGATGGGAACAAGAGGAGCTGAAGAGGACCAAGAGAAGAGAGAAACCTTCAAGCCATCCTCCAAGTGGTGGCCTCCACACTCCACACGATGGTCCATTTGTGGAGCTGGGATCTTCTCAGCACCCCCACCGCTCTGCTTTCTGAACCGAGGATGACAACCTGCTCCTGCAAACACCACCTCCTCTCAGCAAACAGCAGGAAAGGAAAAACGTCATCACCTCTCCACTAGCCTCCTCCTCACTTTGCAGGCCCAGCGAGACCAACCCAGCTCACTGCTCAGCTCTGCGGCCTTCTTGACCACAGCACACCTTTTCTGCAATCTCACAAGGACATCTCGCCGCCCCCGGCCCTAGACGTGCCATTGTCAAAACTTTTGTGCAGCCACAGTGCTTAAGAAGAGCCAAAAGTAATAGAACAGACAAAAACAGAGAGCAAAACACAGTTGCTTTTGTTCTCGGCATCAAACATTCTCCACCAGCTCGAAAAATCTTCCACCTCCAAACCGGAAGCTCCTACGCCTTCATTCCCCAATCCCGCCAATCCATGGCGTTGTTGTTATCCACTCAGCCCCATCCGGCTCTTGGCAATTGTGTGCGCCAGGTCTGTCCACATCTTCCATCTTGCACGGCTTCTTTGAGAACTTCTGTGCTGTGGCTGGTGTCGGTTTTGATCGTGTGCAGCCACTGGGTTTTTTGGTGGCCTGATTTCTTTTTTACCGCTAACTCTTCCCAACCCAAATATTTATGGAGATTCTCAGCCATCCAGGTCACGGTTGTCCCAAAGGTGCCTTTTTTTCAGGAGGCAACTGGACTTCCTTCCTTCATTTGAAGACGTTTCGCTTTTCATCCAAGAAGCTTCTTCAGCTCTGACTGGATGGTGGGGAATGGAAGGATTTATACTCCTTGCAGACAGCTGGTCCTTTGCCTTCTTTTAGAGGGTCGTTGAGGCCACCTGGAGGCTTATCCGTGTCCTCAGGGTCACCTGAGTGGTGCAAATGGGTGTGGAGCCTTTTTGGCTGCAGGATGTTTTCTGCCCTGGGTCCCTTCAGGCGCAGGCTGTTGGGGGTGAGTCTGTGTTGTCTGCATCCCAAACTGAAGCACAAATGGTCCCTGTAATCCACAATGTTTTCCGGAAATCCGTTCGTCCTCCCGCACCCTTCGAAGGGTGCTCATCCCGAAGTGCAGGGCTAAATGTCCATGGAGAGTCTGCGTCATCCAGGTCACCGTTGTCCCAAAGGTGCCTTTTTTTTTGAGGAGGCAACTGGACTTTCTTGTTTTCCTTTGAAGACGTTTCGCTTCTCATCCCATCTTTCCATTCTCCGCCATCCAGTCAGAGCTGGAGAAGCTTCTTGGATGATAAGCGAAACGTCTTCAAAGAAAAACAAGAAAGTCCTGTGGGAAGTCAGCCCCACCCCCAGAGAAGGAAATATTAAAAGGGCAGAAAAATATATTTCCTCAAAGGATCTTAAAAGAGGCAGAAAAGTGTGCCCAATTTTTTTTAATAGCCCCAAGTCTCCCTCCCCCAAGCAGAAACCAGCTCTGTAGAAATGCAGATGTCATAATACAATCAGGAAGGTTGGGGGCCTCCAGCTAGAAGATTAAAAAGACAAAGGCACCTAAAAATCTACATACCCCACCCAAACTCTAAGACAGGTCATAATAGCATTAACCCACCGATGCCAAAGGGGCACACTCAGGTCAAAGTACATGAAACAGGAAATTTGTTGTTGTTGTTGTTGTTAGCTGCGAAGTCGTGTCCGACCCATCGCGACCCTATGGACAACATTCCTCCAGGCCTTTCTGTCCTCTACCATCTTCTGGAGTCCATTTAAGCTCACGCCTACTGCTTCAGTGACTCCATCCAGCCACCTCATTCTCTGTCGTCCCCTTCTTCTATTGCCCTCGATCTTTCCCAGCATTAGGCTTTTCTCCAGTGAGTCCTTCCTTCTCATTAGGTGGCCAAAGTATTTGAGTTTTAGCTTCAGGATCTGGCCTTCTAAAGAGCAGTCAGGATTGATCTCCTCTAGGACTGACCGGTTTGATCGCCTTGCAGTCCAAGGGACTCGCAGGAGTCTTCTCCAGCACCATAGTTCAAAGGCCTCAATTCTTTGGCGCTCAGCCTTTCTTATGGTCCAACTTTCACTGCCATACATTGCAACTGGGAAAACCATAGCCTTGACTATACGCACTTTTGTTGACAGGGTGATGTCTCTGCTTTTTAGTGTGCTGTCTAGATTTGTCATGGCTTTCCTCCCCAGGAGCAAGCGTCTTTTAATTTCTTGGCTACAGTCCCCATCTGCAGTGATCTTGGAGCCCAGGAAAATAAAATCTGTCACTACCTCCATTTCTTCCCCATCTATTTGCCAGGAATTGAGAGGGCCAGATGCCATGATCTTGGTTTTCTTAATGTTAAGTTTCAACCCAAGTTTTGCACTCTCCTTCTTCACCCGCAACAAGAGGCTCTTTAGTTCTTCTTCACTTTCTGCCATTAGAGTGGTATCATCTGCGTATCTTAGGTTGTTGATATTTCTTCCGGCAATCTTAATTCCAACTTTTGATTCATCTAGCCCTGCCTTTCTCATGATGTGCTCTGCATATAAGTTAAATAGGCAGGGCGACAGTATACAGCCTTGCCGGACTCCTTTCCCAATTTTGAACCAATCAGTGGTTCCATGTCCAGTTCTCACTGTTGCTTCTTGACCCGCATATAGGTTTCTCAAGAGACAAATAAGATGGTCTGGTACTCCCATCTCTTTAAGAACTTGCCACAGTTTGTTATGATCCACACAATCAAAGGCTTTAGCATAGTCAATGAAGCAGAAGTAGATGTTTTTCTGGAACTCCCTAGCTTTCTCCATGATCCAGCGTATGTTGGCAATTTGATCTCTAGTTCCTCTGCCTCTTCGAAATCCTGCCTGTACTTCTGGTAGTTCTCGATCCACATACTGCTGAAGTCTAGCTTGTAGGATTTTAAGCATGACTTTACTAGCATGAGAAATGGTGCGATAGTTTGAACATTCTTTGGCACTGCCTTTCTTTGGAATTGGAATGTAAACTGATCTTTTCCAATCCTGTGGCCACTGTTGAGTTTTCCAAATTTGCTGGCAAATTGAGTGTAGCACTTTTACTGCACTGTCTTTTAAGATTTTGAATAGCTCAGCTGGAATACTGTCACCTCCACTAGCTTTGTTGTTGCTCAGCTTTTCTAAGGCCCACTTCACTTCACATTCTAGGATGTCTGGCTCGAGGTCAGTGACCACCTCAATTTGATTATCAGGGACCTTAAGCTCATTCTTGTATAGTTCTTCTGTGTAATTTTGCCACCTCTTCTTAATCTCTTCTGCCTCTGTTAGGTCCCTGCCATTTTGGTCCTTTATCATGCCCATTTTTGCATTAAACGTTCCCTTCATCTCTCCAATTTTCTTGAAAAGATTTCTGGTCCTCCCTATTCTATTGTTTTCTTCTATTTCTTTGCACTGTTCATTTAAGAAGGCATTCTTATCTCTTCTAGCTATTCTCTGGAATTCTGCATTCAATTGGGCATATCTATGTTTTTCTCCCTTGCCTTTCGCTTCCCTCCTTTCCTTAGCTATTTGCAAAGCTTCCTCAGACAGCCATTTTGCTTTCTTGCATTTCTTTTTCTTTGGGATGGTTTTGGTTGCTACCTGTTGTACAATGTCGCGAACCTCTGTCCATAGTTCTTCAGGCACTCTGTCTATCAGATCTAATTCCTTAAATCTATTTGTCACCTCTACTGTATATTCAACAGGGATATGATTTAATTCATACCTGAGTGGCCTAGTGCTTTTCCCTACTTTCTTCAGTTTAAGCCTAAACTTTGCAAGGAGAAGCTCATGGTCTGAGCCACAGTCAGCTCCTGGTCTTGTTTTTACTGACTGTAAAGAGCTTCTCCATCTTTGGCTGCAGAGCATATAGTCAATCTGATTTCTGTGATGACCGTCTGGTGATGTCCATGTGTAGAGCCGTCTCTTGGGTTGTTGGAAAAGAGTGTTTGCTATGACCATCGTATTCTCTTGACAAAATTCTATCAGCCTGTGCCCTGCTTCATTTTGTACTCCAAGGCCAAACTTGCCTGTTATTCCGGTTATCTTTTGGCTTCCTACTTTAGCATTCCAATCCCCCATGATGATAAGGACATCATTTTTTGGTGTTAGTTCTATAAGGTGCTGTAGGGCTTCATAGAACCGGTCAATTTCATCCTCTTCAGCACTGGTGGTTGGGGCATAGACTTGGACTACTGTGATATTGAATGGTTTGCCTTGGATTCGAACTGAGATCATTCTGTCATTTTGAGGATTGTATCCCAGTATTGCTTTTCCTACTCTTTTATTGACTATGAAGGCTACTCCATTTCTTCTGAGGGATTCTTGCCCGCAGTAGTATACCTGATGGTCATCTGAATTAAATTCACCCATTCCTGTCCATTTTAGTTCGCTGATACCTAAGATGTCGATGTTCAGTCTTGTCATCTCTTGTTTGACCACGTCCAGCTTTCCTTGATTCATGGATCTTACATTCCAGGTTCCTATGGAGAAAAAATCTTTACAGCATCGGACTTTCCTTTCACCACCAGACACATCCGCAGCTGAGCGTCCTTTCGGCTTTGGCCCAGTCGCTTCATTCTTTCTGGCGCTACTAGTACTAGCCCTCTGCTCTTCCCCAGTAGCATATTGGACGCCTTCCGACCTGAGGGGCTCATCTCCCAGCGTCATATCGTTTTGCCTTTTGGTACTGTCCATAGGGTTTTCATGGCAAAGATACTGGAGTGGGTTGCCATTTCCTTCTCCAGTGGATCACGTTTTGTCAGAACTCTCGGCTATGACCTGTCCGTCTTGGGTGGCCCTGCACGGCATAGCTCATAGCTTCATTGAATTACGCAAGCCCCTTCGCCACGACAAGGCAGTAATCCATGAAGGGGAAATACAAAGCCTCAAACAGGAACAGGAAACAACCTCAAGAGCCCCAGAGGGTATAAAAACCCATTCCCTACATGTGCTCGCTCTTCTTTTCTTCCATAGCCATATTTCTGTCTGGCTCTTCTCTTCAATAAACTGCAACATTCTTTCTAAAGCAGTCGCCATGTTGTTTATTCCCGGCTTGGACTGAACCATGATGAAGACAGTCCAGTTGCCTGCTGTCAAAACACCTTTGGAACAACAAGATGGCAAGATAGTTGGGCAGGTGGAAGGGGCTGGGTTAAGTTAAGGGGCTCGAGATGCCTTCAAGAAGAAACATAGGAGCCCATGTTTAGAAGCATAAAAGAATACCCTAGAGACGATAAGTCAAGAACTATTTTCAATAGACAGAAATGAGAACCGGGAATAATGCATCCAAGGTTAGGGCAATCGAAGCCCCTACTCCAAAAAACAAACCTGAATTGCAAGCATTCTTGGGGCTCCTCAATTTCTACCACGCATTCCTGCCACACAAAGCCACAATTGCAGAACCCCTACACAGGCTGCTTGACAAGCAAGCACCCTGGAACTGGACTGACAAACATGCCAAAGCGTTTCAAACACTAAAGAACATGTTAGCAAGCAATGCCACAGTTACCCATTTCAGGGAGGACCAGCCAATCTGTCTTGCGTGTGATGCATCCCCTTATGGGATTGGAGCAGTGCTCAGCCATCTAAGGGAAGATGGAACACAGGCTCCCATCGCCTATTATTCCAGGACCCTGTCAGCTGCAGAGCGGAATTACGCCCAGATAGACAAAGAGGCAATGGCAGTGGTTGCTGGAGTAAAGAAATTTCATGATTACCTTTATGGTAGGGAATTCTTAATCTTCACAGACCATAAACCACTATTAGGATTATTCACAACAGAGAAGCAAACTCCACAGATTTTGTCACCTAGAATGTTAAGGTGGTCAATATTTCTCTCTGCATATTCTTGCAAACTGATACACATGCCAGGGAAGGAGATGGGGCACGCTGATGGCCTCAGCAGACTTCCCCTGATGGACAGTGAGCCGGATCCAGCACTGGCTGCTCAAATACTGGCAATTCAGGAACTGCCAGAATGCCCCCTCAACGCAAGGGACATAGCCACAGAGACCCCCAAGGACAAGGTTCTGAGCAGGGTACAATCTTGGGTGAGCAGTGGGTGGCAAGACAAATCGCCAGGGCAAGAGTTCACTGCTTACTTTTCCAGAAGGCATGAATTGTCCATGCACAAAGGATGCCTCTTGTGGGGAAATAGAGTCATAATTCCCACAAGGCTCAGGGAAAAAGTTCTCCAATCATTACACGAAGGACATCCAGGGATAGTAAGAATGAAGGCCCTGGCAAGGAGCTACCTGTGGTGGCCAGGGTTGGACAAGGAGATAGAAGCACGGGTAGCGGGGTGTTACACATGCCAGAGGACACGGCCAGAACAACCACATGCACCAGTCCACAAGTGGGAGGAAACACACTCACCCTGGTCCAGGGTGCATATAGACTATGCTGGCCCCTTCCAAGGTCACACAGTTCTGGTAGCTGTAGACAGTCATTCCAAATGGCTAGAGGTGGTGCCTGTAAGCAATATGACCTCAGCAGGAACCATTCAAGCATTGAGGGGGATGTTTGCCACACATGGGTTGCCTGATGTAATCGTGTCAGATAATGGAACACAATTTACTTCCTCGGATTTCCAGGTGTTCCTGAGGACCTTGGGGATTAGACACACCACCTCGGCTCCCTTCCACCTTGCCAGTAACGGATTGGCAGAACGATTCGTGAGGACAACAAAAGATGCTCTCAAGCGCATAGTGCAGGGAAATTGGAAGCAAAGACTAGCCACATTCCTCCTTCACCAACATGCAATACCTTGCACTGCCACAGGCAAAAGTCCAGCGGAATTCAGATGGGGGAGACGCCTCATAACAACATTAGACAGGCTCCACCCAGACAGGGTAGCCGCAGACACCGGGACTCCCAACATCAAAACACGTTTCAACTCAGGAGACCTCATCTGGGCTAGGAACTACAGCACGGGTCATCCATGGGTGCCAGGGGAAATATTAGAACAAACAGGACCCCTGTCCTACAGAGTAAGGGTGGAGGGGGGGCTCCTTTGGAAGAGGCACCTGGACCAGCTGAGGAAAAGGGCTCCTGAAAGGGTGGTGGAGGACACACTGGGGGCTGAGGAGGAAGAGCCAACACAAGAGTCAACACGAACACATTCACCTAGGAGGGTGGCTGGAGGGGCCCAGTGGCAACCTCTGCCCAGGCAGGAGACTGACAGAGAAACCAGGCAGTCACCAGAACTCAGCAAATCACACACACAGACACACAACAACCTTCCACAACAGGAGCAACGAGAAGGAGAACATAGTCATATCACCACACCACCTGGAGAACTAGTACCAAGAAGGTCAAGCAGGCCACACAAGGCGCCAAGCTACCTCGCAGATTATGTGCGTTCGTAGGGGGGTGGCAGAACAATCAAGTTGTATCAGTTGTAACCATGTGTATGTAAATATGTACAGTGTAAATAAGTGTATATAGTATGGAGATGGTATGACAGAGGGAAGTCCTCACTATGGGGGAAGGGGTGTAGTGTATGCTGCTAAGCATACACAGGAAATACCAGCACAGCAGGGGGCTGGACAGCTCCAGGCTATAACTGCTTAGGCGGGAAAGCCTGAACAGAGTGAGTCATTGACAGCCCAGGCATGGTCAGCTCTGGCGGGAAGCCAGGGTTTAAACCTATTGGCCACCTGCACTGGCGGGAAGCCCAGGTTCAAATCTATTGGTCACCATTCACCTGGGCAGGTATAAGAAACGACAGGTAAACCCCTTTGCCCCAGCTTCATTCCTGATCCAAATAAAGAAGTACTACCCAGCTCAAGTGTCCGTCTCTCTGTGCGACCACGCGACTTTGCAGCTACAAAGTTTATTTTGGCTTCATATTTGGGGTAAAATGAATGTGGCAATTCCCAAAAGCATTATTTGATTTAATCTATGATTTTGCTCTTGAATTGTACCCCCAAATTCACAATTATATAAAGAAGGGATTGAATCCATTATTAAATTCGTGTAATTTCAGCAACTCTTTTTCTTCTAAGTCCCATCAGAGATGCTTTGCTGATTTATTTGCATTACTTTATTTTATGTTGCTGGATTGTATTGACAGGTGCTCCTTCTTGTGCACGGCCTGGAAGCTTTTGTGATTCTGGTGCCTTAGAAATATTGTAAAAAAAATAAATCACAAAGAGCATCTATTTGGGGTCTTTTATTTTGACTTTTCTTTGACATTATTATACTTTACTGAAGATCCCAGAATTGGAACCTCCGTGCACCATCCGTTCATCAAAACACCAAAGGAGATCAAAAATAATAATGGTGGACCTAAGAAAAAGGAAGTCTCAAATCCCTGTAAAAATGTGGCAGAGAGGAGAGCTAGGAGACTCAGCTAGTATTTAAAGAAAAATGTTCCAAAGACTTTTTTCTGTGGCTTCAAACAAATATGGACAGAAACACCCAACAAATGGAAAGGGTCCTGGGTCATCTCTTCACACTGAGGGAATCCAAACAAAGGGTCTCCTATGAGCTGGCAGATTCCAGAGATGTTTCAGTGTGGAAAATGACTTCTAAGCTAGTCCTCATGGAAATTCTTCAATGCATCAGGTGACTGTATGT
This sequence comes from Vipera berus, assembly GCF_964194415.1. Classification (NCBI taxonomy): domain Eukaryota; kingdom Metazoa; phylum Chordata; class Lepidosauria; order Squamata; family Viperidae; genus Vipera; species Vipera berus. The sequence goes on from NW_027673544.1 coordinate 36,296, forward strand.
TTCTCTCTCTCTCTCTCTCTCTCTCTCTCTCTCTCTCTCTCTCTCTCTCTCTCTCTCTCTCTCTCTCCACATCAAGATGTCTTTCTTTGGCTTCTATTAAAGATTTTGTGGAAAAGAACATGGTCAAGACTAGATCCGGAAGTCCTCAACAGAGAAGATCAAGACAAACCAGTTAAACAGGATCCATTGGACCAGACCCCCACCCTAAAAAAAAATTACTTTTCCCTAATGTGTTGAAGTGCCAATTCTGAAGAAGGCAGAACCAAAAAAGTACATTACGGTAGAAAGAGTTCTTCAACTCTGTAAGAGAAATCTTCCCAACAGGATCAATTCTAGACATAATGACTAAGAGTCGTAGAATAGGTTGATGTCGAAGATTCCCCCACTTTTTGGTAGGCTTTTTCTTCCGCCATAAGCTGAGATACACCTCTTCGTTTCTCCAAGGGTGATGTCCATGTTGTCTAGGCCTACTAAGAGATTGCACCAAGAGAGATACGTTTTGCTGTAATCAGGGATGATTTTGATGCCTCCTCTTGGTGTGAAACACAATGCCACGGTTCAATATCCCCTCTTCTTCCCATTGAAGTCGAGGGCGGTCCTGCAGTGGAGATTCTTCCAAGACAGCAATAAAAATATAAATAAGGATGAAACGGATTCTTTCCACCTTACTTACATAGTGTCCATCCTGGAACCTTTTCCAGATGTCTCAGTCAGTAACTCCAACCACCAGGAGCCTCTTCTGACTCCAGATAAGGGAACTCTTGAACGAACTTGGCCTCACTTACTGCTTTTCTTCTTCCAGCAATAAAAGGCAAATGGAACCAGCAGGATTATCAAAGGAATCGCCATCCGGGAATATCGCCAAATAGGATCGAAATCTTGGGCCCAAACTGGTTTGAGTAACAAACAAGAAGGATGATTTAGTATTTCTTGCAGAACATCTTAACCTGCCCTGCTATTCAAAGTTTAGATAATATTAAATTGACAAATGAAACATACCCCTTTTTTATCAAGCAAGATTTTTCATGGACTTCTCTGTGGAGCTAGTTAACAATGCCACAAAAGCCATTTGCCTTTCTATAGATCTTTCTTTTGCCTCCCTAGTCTAGCCTATCATGGTGGTCTCAAGATTTAACCACATCCAACCTTCCCCTAACTGGCTCACCTGTCACGTTTATCCCCTGGCTCCAAGATGACATGAACGACCGGTTGCTTCTCTTTTCTTCATAACTGCAAGCAAATTCTCCTCTGTGGTTGAACGACGCATGTAGGATTCTCAAAGAGGCCCTTTGAACAGGATCTGTGGGTTCACTGGAGGGTTCCAGAAGACCTTCTTCCCTGGAGGTGATCTCCATCCCATCCTTGTAGAAATGGAAGACCTTCTCTGCATTGCCTCCTTCCACTGAGCAGAGGAAGACCAAAGGGTCACCTTCCTTCACCTTCTGGGACAACGGATCCACCTCCAGCAGCGGGGAAGGAAGCTGATCTGCAAGAAAGGTTCACCAGGAACATATTAATGTCTACATTAAAGCAGGGGAGTTCCCGGAGATCATCCATAGGATCTCCTTGAATCTAAGGTACCATTTCTATGAGACAAAGGAGTGATATTTCAGAGAAAGGAAATTAAGATGGGAAATAAGGAAGGGGAATGCTGTAGTTTGGGATGAAAATAATACATAAACTGCCCCTTTTCACCCAAGAGAGACTGGATCAAGCAATCATGACCTTTGTCTACCCATCAGCCAAATCCTCAAATTAAAGATAAGCCAATGTAGCACAGAACATAAAATACAAAAATAGGTAAGTATGTAGCACGTAAGACTGAAAAAGAATTTGGGAGATATTTTCCCCATTGAAAGAAAGTCCTCCTGACCATTTTCTTAGAGGAGGCATTATTTATTTAAGGGTGGGTCTGCTCCTTTGGTTCACTGGATTAATTTTTGAAAGGTTTATTGTGCATTTTCATAGGTTGAGTATTAGAACTGCCTTTGATGTGAATATTTCCGGGCAATGAGTATCCATCTTACCAACAACTGAGAAGACCAGCTGGTTACTTTCAGGAGCAGATTTCCATCCCCCAGATGATTCCCTGATCTTGCATTTACATATAATTATTTGGTCAGAGTTCAGATTTTCAGTTCTGACATTGAAGGTACTATCATTGAGATGTTGATCTACAATTATTGACTTGGATTGATCTTTACAGTGGAAAAGGAATCTATGGGATCCCTCAGGATTCCGTGACGCGACTCCCTCAGGGAGGGAGCACTTCAAGGAAACCCCTTCTCCTTTCACAATGACGGTGTGTGGAAGAGGCGAGGACAGCCTGGGGGCTGATAGAGATGAATCTGTCTGTGAAGCTGAAGAAAGAAAGAGAAGACATTGAGACTTTCCTTCTGGTCTCCTCCTGGAACCAAATCTCTAGACCAGAACATCCACCCCGATTCCCAGAAAGGCTCCCATCCACAATCTGCTGTGAGAATCCTTCACCCACTGCTTCCTCTTGCAAGGACAGGAGTGGGACAAAAAGGGACCAATGCTGCAAATGAAAGGCAGAGGATCTGGAGAAGAGAAAAGTGGGAATTAGCTTGGTGGTGCTTGGATTCCACTGTCTCTAGGGTGGAGTGTTATGTATTAGGCTTTTTAGGAACACCTAAGCACTTGTATAGGGACGCGGTGGCTCAGTGGGTTAGGATGCTGAGCTTGTCGATCAGAAGGTCGGCAGTTTGGCGGGTTGAATCCCGAGTGCTGCGTAACAGAGTGAGCGCCTGTTACTCGTCCCAGCTTCTGCCAACCCAACTGTTAGATGTTTTTGTGCCAGCCATGTCAGTTCCCCAAAAAGGTCATCAGATGGGAGCAAACCACTGGTGGGTCAGGGGTCCCTGGCCCCTGCATCCCCATTGGTGAGAGTTAATTGGTAAGGGAGGGACTGAGGACCCCCATAAAAACCTCTGCTCAGGGGCTGCTCTCTCTGCTCTCTTTGTTCTCTCTTCTGCTTGCTTGCTTGCTGATCCATGAGCTCAATCCAGGCATGGATGCCTCCATGCCAGGGAACTCTTTCTATTTACTTTATCGTTAAATAAAGCTTTGAATGATTGCATCCCTGCATGCTGCCTTTTACTTGGAAGCACCTTAACGAACCATCAGCCTCGTGAGACCATCTCACACCAACAGTTCGAAAGCACGTAAAAATGCAAGTAGAAAAATAGGGACCACTACGGTGGGAAGGTAACAGCGTTCCGTGCGCCTTTGGTGTCTAGTCATGCCGGCCGGCCACATGACCACAGAGACGTCCTCGGAGATGAGCACCGGCCCCTAGAGTCGGAAACAACTAGCACGCATGTGCGGGGCAACCTTTACCTTTAAGCACTTGTATAAGAGTCACCACCAGGAGGCGTTGAACTGTAACTGTTTTGGTGGGAAGCACTTTCGGCGGGAAACAGAGGTTCAATCCGATTGGTTATGAAGAGTGCAGGTAGCCCCCATTCCCCAGTACAGTCACTTCCACCAATAAAGAGCTGTTATGTTGTACTCATCGGCCTGGCGTCCTTCCTGCTCTACAGAACCCACTACACAACATGGAGACTTTCTGGGACTTCATCGGGGAATTACTTTCATATACAGGCTCTAAATAAATAAAGCCCCGGTTACAGGAATCCACATTTTCAAAATGAAGGGGGGAAAATGCGCACCTCTCACCACTATTGAGACAGGATGACTCCATGCTGAAGAGATGGTTCTCCCATATTTCCATTCTTGGTACCGGCATGTATATAATCCAGAATCTTCCCTCTTGGCTGTGAGGACCAGGGAGTTGTCTTCAGGCCAATCCAGACCCTTTATAGAGGTCTCATTCTCATTTTTCCTTATTTGGTATTGTCTCCGGCTTTGAACAGTGTTGTTGGGAGCTGAGCACCTGAGAGAAATGTTCTCCCCAACCAGATACAGAGGTTCTGGAGGGACTGCAGAAAGGCTGGGAGCTGATGGACGATCTAGATAGATCCAGAGAGGAAAAAGAAGTGAATATCAAATGTCCTTCAGGCCGTCCCAGGATTATCTTGACTGGCACACATCAACACATCTGACTGCACTAAAGTTCTTGGTTGGATTTCCCTTCATGCAGAATGGAACTGATGGCCTCTTCTCTTTCCTCAGAAAATACTCCTTGGAATCGGAAGGTTGAAGAAATCTAGACTGGGCAGCTTGACAGCCTGAATAGTGGGGCAGAAATATCCCTGAAATCTCACTAATATTCCTTCACTCTCCAGAGATATTCTAAGGAGACAGAATCACGGCAAGGCAGCACCAAAATCCCCCTGCTCCAACACGGTGAAGGTGTGCAACATCCCATTTCCTTCAGCTTTCCGGCGTAAAAGAAATTGGTCTGCTTGAACAACTTTCTCTGTCTCTTGTTTTGACAACAATAAAATAAATATTTTTTTTATTTAATGCATTAAGGAACACAGGTTCTTGAAAGTACTGTTTTTTGTCATAGGAATCTCTTAGGCATCTTTCTAACCATGTGAACAGTATTTCTCAACCTTGACAAACACGAAGATTTGTGGACTGACTCCCAGAATTCCTCAACTAGCATATGGAACTCTGGGAGTTGAAGTCCACATATCTTAAAGTTGTCAAGGTGGAGAAAACCCCAATGTATAAACACTTTATCAATTAGAAGAAAGTTCCTTACCGATGATAGTGAATTCAGCCACATTACTCTTTCGCGACAGAGAACTTCTTCCTTTCCTGCTTTTTCCCATGTAAGAACAAGAAAGTTTTGCCTTTGGAGCCATTCGAAATGCCTGAATCAGCAGAGTATTTCCGATCTGTCTGTCATATTTTGTCTCTTCACCCTTTTCACTGATGTGATAGAAAAAGTAATATTCTCCATTCTGTCCTCTTGGGGGGGAACATTTTAACTCTATCTGTTCTTCCTTGAGGAGATTTTGGTAAGGAGGTGACCAGGACAAGGTAGGAGCTGCTGGGGGCTGATTCCAAGTAGTCCTCTGAAAATCTGAGAAAGAAAGGAAATTTGGAAAGAATCCCATAAAAATCCCTGCAAGCTATTAAGCAGAATTGTCTTGCAAGAATCCAAGACAAACCCTGGGCTAGAAGTAGAAACAACCAAATTCTCAATTCTCAAATAAAAGTCTTTACAGGTAGTGCTTGACCAATGGCCAATTGCTTAGTAAACGTTCGGAGTTATGACAGACCTCAAAAAAGCAACTTACAACTCAGATTCAAAGTTCTGACAGCAGGCTCCCTTATGGTCATTAAGTCGAGGCTTACATGTGCATCTGATGACCAGAGAGTGGACCATTACTCTCAACATCTCTACCAACTACAATCAACAAATCCTTAATGGAAATCCAGACAATTCAATGGATAGCTGTTGAGAGCTAGGTGGTGGATCCAATGTGGCTTTCTGCATGTATTCCTGGACTACAGTTCCCATCATCCATTAGCAATGGCCATTTTGGATAAGGTTCATAGCTGGGATTCCATAACATCTGAAGGGTCTCAGGTAGACATTTATCACATTTACGATGAACTGGAACTCCCTACATAAATTCAGCATACGAGAGATCCTTTTTCCTGTCTGCAGATTCACAACTCTGGCATGGCCCATTAATTGATTTATTAAAGCCATTTTGCAACAGAGCCGTGAATTACCCTTAGCTAGAGCTGGTCCATGTGAATCAACGACACTTTTGTTCGATGGCGTCATTTTTGCAATCAGGCCTTGGTTAACTTCTCCCTTGACACGTCACATACACATCAAGAAGCCAACCACAAACGCTGCAGTCACAGGAAATGCTAGTCTAAGTTGGCGTTTGTGGCTTTGTCACTGCACTGAAGAAGTTTGCAAAGTGGACCCATTACTGGACCAAAGGAAAAGAAACATGGCAGTTTGCTGAATCTGTGGTTAAGAATGGCCAGGCGAAGCTCCAGAGGCAAAATATTCATATTTAGCACGTTGACTGACGTGAGTGTTGGGCCCTGTTCAACATGATGCAGTTCAGTGATGAGAAAAGATAGATAAATATAGAACAGGTAGTACCCAGCACAACAGCAGTAACTATGAGATGCATCTAGGTGTCCTGGTAGACAATCACTTAAGTATGAACCAACATTGTGCTGTAGCTGCCCAAAAATACAAAGGAGTTCTAGGCTGCGTCAACAGAGGGATAGTTTCAAGATCACAAGAAGTGATTGCATCACTTTATAATGCCCTGGTGAGGCCACACTTGGAATACTGAGTCCAATTTTGGTCACCATGATTAAAAAAAAAGAGATGTTGAGACTCCAAAAAGAGTGCAGAGTAGAGCAACAAAGATGATTAGGAGACTGGCGGCTAAACCGTAGGATGAGGATGAACAATTGAGGGAACTAAGGATGTCTAGTCTAACAAAGAGAAGGACTAGGGGAGATACGACAGCATCTTCCAATATTTGAAGGGCTGTCACAGGGAAGAACATTTAAAATTTCTCAGATTTCAGGAAAGGAAGTGAGGAAAGCAAAAGAGCGCCTTTGAGAAAAACGTTCCTAAGACATTCCATCTCATTATTCATCCTTTTCATCAAGAAAATTTCTCTTTTGAGTCTTTTCACTTCTTTGCCACTTTAAAACGAGCCAATGTTTATAAATCTGATTCCTGGACAGGGATTTTCAGAGAAAAGACATAGGATCCCTTTTCGCAAATGAGAAAAAGGACAATCGGAAGAGTTTTTGGCTCATACCACTTCGATAGCTCGTTTATCTATTGCAATATTAGCCACACATTCCCAAGCATAAGAGTGAGGAGTTATTCCCCACTATTTCTTGGGAGAGAAATCTTCATTTCCAGATCCTTCCTCCCATTTTGCAACAGAAAACGGAAAATGTAGAAGCAAAGAAATTAATTTTACCTTGGGTGGTTGATTCACACAGGAGGATCGGGAGAGACGTTGGAAGAAACAAAAAGAGACCCACAAAATTTATGATGGGAACAAGAGGAGCTGAAGAGGACCAAGAGAAGAGAGAAACCTTCAAGCCATCCTCCAAGTGGTGGCCTCCACACTCCACACGATGGTCCATTTGTGGAGCTGGGATCTTCTCAGCACCCCCACCGCTCTGCTTTCTGAACCGAGGATGACAACCTGCTCCTGCAAACACCACCTCCTCTCAGCAAACAGCAGGAAAGGAAAAACGTCATCACCTCTCCACTAGCCTCCTCCTCACTTTGCAGGCCCAGCGAGACCAACCCAGCTCACTGCTCAGCTCTGCGGCCTTCTTGACCACAGCACACCTTTTCTGCAATCTCACAAGGACATCTCGCCGCCCCCGGCCCTAGACGTGCCATTGTCAAAACTTTTGTGCAGCCACAGCGCTTAAGAAGAGCCAAAAGTAATAGAACAGACAAAAACAGAGAGCAAAACACAGTTGCTTTTGTTCTCGGCATCAAACATTCTCCACCAGCTCGAAAAATCTTCCACCTCCAAACCGGAAGCTCCTACGCCTTCATTCCCCAATCCCGCCAATCCATGGCGTTGTTGTTATCCACTCAGCCCCATCCGGCTCTTGGCAATTGTGTGCACCAGGTCTGTCCACATCTTCCATCTTGCACGGCTTCTTTGAGAACTTCTGTGCTGTGGCTGGTGTCGGTTTTGATCGTGTGCAGCCACTGTGTTTTTTGGTGGCCTGATTTCTTTTTTACCGCTAACTCTTCCCAACCCAAATATTTATGGAGATTCTCAGCCATCCAGGTCACGGTTGTCCCAAAGGTGCCTTTTTTTCAGGAGGCAACTGGACTTCCTTCCTTCATTTGAAGACGTTTCGCTTCTCATCCAAGAAGCTTCTTCAGCTCTGACTGGATGGTGGGGAATGGAAGGATTTATACTCCTTGCAGACAGCTGGTCCTTTGCCTTCTTTTAGAGGGTCGTTGAGGCCACCTGGAGGCTTATCCGTGTCCTCAGGGTCACCTGAGTGGTGCAAATGGGTGTGGAGCCTTTTTGGCTGCAGGATGTTTTCTGCCCTGGGTCCCTTCAGGCGCAGGCTGTTGGGGGTGAGTCTGTGTTGTCTGCATCCCAAACTGAAGCACAAATGGTCCCTGTAATCCACAATGTTTTCCGGAAATCCGTTCGTCCTCCCGCACCCTTCGAAGGGTGCTCATCCCGAAGTGCAGGGCTAAATGTCCATGGAGAGTCTGCGTCATCCAGGTCACCGTTGTCCCAAAGGTGCCTTTTTTTTTGAGGAGGCAACTGGACTTTCTTGTTTTCCTTTGAAGACGTTTCGCTTCTCATCCCATCTTTCCATTCTCCGCCATCCAGTCAGAGCTGGAGAAGCTTCTTGGATGATAAGCGAAACGTCTTCAAAGAAAAACAAGAAAGTCCTGTGGGAAGTCAGCCCCACCCCCAGAGAAGGAAATATTAAAAGGGCAGAAAAATATATTTCCTCAAAGGATCTTAAAAGAGGCAGAAAAGTGTGCCCAATTTTTTTTAATAGCCCCAAGTCTCCCTCCCCCAAGCAGAAACCAGCTCTGTAGAAATGCAGATGTCATAATACAATCAGGAAGGTTGGGGGCCTCCAGCTAGAAGATTAAAAAGACAAAGGCACCTAAAAATCTACATACCCCACCCAAACTCTAAGACAGGTCATAATAGCATTAACCCACCGATGCCAAAGGGGCACACTCAGGTCAAAGTACATGAAACAGGAAATTTGTTGTTGTTGTTGTTGTTAGCTGCGAAGTCGTGTCCGACCCATCGCGACCCTATGGACAACATTCCTCCAGGCCTTTCTGTCCTCTACCATCTTCTGGAGTCCATTTAAGCTCACGCCTACTGCTTCAGTGACTCCATCCAGCCACCTCATTCTCTGTCGTCCCCTTCTTCTATTGCCCTCGATCTTTCCCAGCATTAGGCTTTTCTCCAGTGAGTCCTTCCTTCTCATTAGGTGGCCAAAGTATTTGAGTTTTAGCTTCAGGATCTGGCCTTCTAAAGAGCAGTCAGGATTGATCTCCTCTAGGACTGACCGGTTTGATCGCCTTGCAGTCCAAGGGACTCGCAGGAGTCTTCTCCAGCACCATAGTTCAAAGGCCTCAATTCTTTGGCGCTCAGCCTTTCTTATGGTCCAACTTTCACTGCCATACATTGCAACTGGGAAAACCATAGCCTTGACTATACGCACTTTTGTTGACAGGGTGATGTCTCTGCTTTTTAGTGTGCTGTCTAGATTTGTCATGGCTTTCCTCCCCAGGAGCAAGCGTCTTTTAATTTCTTGGCTACAGTCCCCATCTGCAGTGATCTTGGAGCCCAGGAAAATAAAATCTGTCACTACCTCCATTTCTTCCCCATCTATTTGCCAGGAATTGAGAGGGCCAGATGCCATGATCTTGGTTTTCTTAATGTTAAGTTTCAACCCAAGTTTTGCACTCTCCTTCTTCACCCGCAACAAGAGGCTCTTTAGTTCTTCTTCACTTTCTGCCATTAGAGTGGTATCATCTGCGTATCTTAGGTTGTTGATATTTCTTCCGGCAATCTTAATTCCAACTTTTGATTCATCTAGCCCTGCCTTTCTCATGATGTGCTCTGCATATAAGTTAAATAGGCAGGGCGACAGTATACAGCCTTGCCGGACTCCTTTCCCAATTTTGAACCAATCAGTGGTTCCATGTCCAGTTCTCACTGTTGCTTCTTGACCCGCATATAGGTTTCTCAAGAGACAAATAAGATGGTCTGGTACTCCCATCTCTTTAAGAACTTGCCACAGTTTGTTATGATCCACACAATCAAAGGCTTTAGCATAGTCAATGAAGCAGAAGTAGATGTTTTTCTGGAACTCCCTAGCTTTCTCCATGATCCAGCGTATGTTGGCAATTTGATCTCTAGTTCCTCTGCCTCTTCGAAATCCTGCCTGTACTTCTGGTAGTTCTCGATCCACATACTGCTGAAGTCTAGCTTGTAGGATTTTAAGCATGACTTTACTAGCATGAGAAATGGTGCGATAGTTTGAACATTCTTTGGCACTGCCTTTCTTTGGAATTGGAATGTAAACTGATCTTTTCCAATCCTGTGGCCACTGTTGAGTTTTCCAAATTTGCTGGCAAATTGAGTGTAGCACTTTTACTGCACTGTCTTTTAAGATTTTGAATAGCTCAGCTGGAATACTGTCACCTCCACTAGCTTTGTTGTTGCTCAGCTTTTCTAAGGCCCACTTCACTTCACATTCTAGGATGTCTGGCTCGAGGTCAGTGACCACCTCAATTTGATTATCAGGGACCTTAAGCTCATTCTTGTATAGTTCTTCTGTGTAATTTTGCCACCTCTTCTTAATCTCTTCTGCCTCTGTTAGGTCCCTGCCATTTTGGTCCTTTATCATGCCCATTTTTGCATTAAACGTTCCCTTCATCTCTCCAATTTTCTTGAAAAGATTTCTGGTCCTCCCTATTCTATTGTTTTCTTCTATTTCTTTGCACTGTTCATTTAAGAAGGCATTCTTATCTCTTCTAGCTATTCTCTGGAATTCTGCATTCAATTGGGCATATCTATGTTTTTCTCCCTTGCCTTTCGCTTCCCTCCTTTCCTTAGCTATTTGCAAAGCTTCCTCAGACAGCCATTTTGCTTTCTTGCATTTCTTTTTCTTTGGGATGGTTTTGGTTGCTACCTGTTGTACAATGTCGCGAACCTCTGTCCATAGTTCTTCAGGCACTCTGTCTATCAGATCTAATTCCTTAAATCTATTTGTCACCTCTACTGTATATTCAACAGGGATATGATTTAATTCATACCTGAGTGGCCTAGTGCTTTTCCCTACTTTCTTCAGTTTAAGCCTAAACTTTGCAAGGAGAAGCTCATGGTCTGAGCCACAGTCAGCTCCTGGTCTTGTTTTTACTGACTGTAAAGAGCTTCTCCATCTTTGGCTGCAGAGCATATAGTCAATCTGATTTCTGTGATGACCGTCTGGTGATGTCCATGTGTAGAGCCGTCTCTTGGGTTGTTGGAAAAGAGTGTTTGCTATGACCATCGTATTCTCTTGACAAAATTCTATCAGCCTGTGCCCTGCTTCATTTTGTACTCCAAGGCCAAACTTGCCTGTTATTCCGGTTATCTTTTGGCTTCCTACTTTAGCATTCCAATCCCCCATGATGATAAGGACATCATTTTTTGGTGTTAGTTCTATAAGGTGCTGTAGGGCTTCATAGAACCGGTCAATTTCATCCTCTTCAGCACTGGTGGTTGGGGCATAGACTTGGACTACTGTGATATTGAATGGTTTGCCTTGGATTCGAACTGAGATCATTCTGTCATTTTGAGGATTGTATCCCAGTATTGCTTTTCCTACTCTTTTATTGACTATGAAGGCTACTCCATTTCTTCTGAGGGATTCTTGCCCGCAGTAGTATACCTGATGGTCATCTGAATTAAATTCACCCATTCCTGTCCATTTTAGTTCGCTGATACCTAAGATGTCGATGTTCAGTCTTGTCATCTCTTGTTTGACCACGTCCAGCTTTCCTTGATTCATGGATCTTACATTCCAGGTTCCTATGGAGAAAAAATCTTTACAGCATCGGACTTTCCTTTCACCACCAGACACATCCGCAGCTGAGCGTCCTTTCGGCTTTGGCCCAGTCGCTTCATTCTTTCTGGCGCTACTAGTACTAGCCCTCTGCTCTTCCCCAGTAGCATATTGGACGCCTTCCGACCTGAGGGGCTCATCTCCCAGCGTCATATCGTTTTGCCTTTTGGTACTGTCCATAGGGTTTTCATGGCAAAGATACTGGAGTGGGTTGCCATTTCCTTCTCCAGTGGATCACGTTTTGTCAGAACTCTCGGCTATGACCTGTCCGTCTTGGGTGGCCCTGCACGGCATAGCTCATAGCTTCATTGAATTACGCAAGCCCCTTCGCCACGACAAGGCAGTAATCCATGAAGGGGAAATACAAAGCCTCAAACAGGAACAGGAAACAACCTCAAGAGCCCCAGAGGGTATAAAAACCCATTCCCTACATGTGCTCGCTCTTCTTTTCTTCCATAGCCATATTTCTGTCTGGCTCTTCTCTTCAATAAACTGCAACATTCTTTCTAAAGCAGTCGCCATGTTGTTTATTCCCGGCTTGGACTGAACCATGATGAAGACAGTCCAGTTGCCTGCTGTCAAAACACCTTTGGAACAACAAGATGGCAAGATAGTTGGGCAGGTGGAAGGGGCTGGGTTAAGTTAAGGGGCTCGAGATGCCTTCAAGAAGAAACATAGGAGCCCATGTTTAGAAGCATAAAAGAATACCCTAGAGACGATAAGTCAAGAACTATTTTCAATAGACAGAAATGAGAACCGGGAATAATGCATCCAAGGTTAGGGCAATCGAAGCCCCTACTCCAAAAAACAAACCTGAATTGCAAGCATTCTTGGGGCTCCTCAATTTCTACCACGCATTCCTGCCACACAAAGCCACAATTGCAGAACCCCTACACAGGCTGCTTGACAAGCAAGCACCCTGGAACTGGACTGACAAACATGCCAAAGCGTTTCAAACACTAAAGAACATGTTAGCAAGCAATGCCACAGTTACCCATTTCAGGGAGGACCAGCCAATCTGTCTTGCGTGTGATGCATCCCCTTATGGGATTGGAGCAGTGCTCAGCCATCTAAGGGAAGATGGAACACAGGCTCCCATCGCCTATTATTCCAGGACCCTGTCAGCTGCAGAGCGGAATTACGCCCAGATAGACAAAGAGGCAATGGCAGTGGTTGCTGGAGTAAAGAAATTTCATGATTACCTTTATGGTAGGGAATTCTTAATCTTCACAGACCATAAACCACTATTAGGATTATTCACAACAGAGAAGCAAACTCCACAGATTTTGTCACCTAGAATGTTAAGGTGGTCAATATTTCTCTCTGCATATTCTTGCAAACTGATACACATGCCAGGGAAGGAGATGGGGCACGCTGATGGCCTCAGCAGACTTCCCCTGATGGACAGTGAGCCGGATCCAGCACTGGCTGCTCAAATACTGGCAATTCAGGAACTGCCAGAATGCCCCCTCAACGCAAGGGACATAGCCACAGAGACCCCCAAGGACAAGGTTCTGAGCAGGGTACAATCTTGGGTGAGCAGTGGGTGGCAAGACAAATCGCCAGGGCAAGAGTTCACTGCTTACTTTTCCAGAAGGCATGAATTGTCCATGCACAAAGGATGCCTCTTGTGGGGAAATAGAGTCATAATTCCCACAAGGCTCAGGGAAAAAGTTCTCCAATCATTACACGAAGGACATCCAGGGATAGTAAGAATGAAGGCCCTGGCAAGGAGCTACCTGTGGTGGCCAGGGTTGGACAAGGAGATAGAAGCACGGGTAGCGGGGTGTTACACATGCCAGAGGACACGGCCAGAACAACCACATGCACCAGTCCACAAGTGGGAGGAAACACACTCACCCTGGTCCAGGGTGCATATAGACTATGCTGGCCCCTTCCAAGGTCACACAGTTCTGGTAGCTGTAGACAGTCATTCCAAATGGCTAGAGGTGGTGCCTGTAAGCAATATGACCTCAGCAGGAACCATTCAAGCATTGAGGGGGATGTTTGCCACACATGGGTTGCCTGATGTAATCGTGTCAGATAATGGAACACAATTTACTTCCTCGGATTTCCAGGTGTTCCTGAGGACCTTGGGGATTAGACACACCACCTCGGCTCCCTTCCACCTTGCCAGTAACGGATTGGCAGAACGATTCGTGAGGACAACAAAAGATGCTCTCAAGCGCATAGTGCAGGGAAATTGGAAGCAAAGACTAGCCACATTCCTCCTTCACCAACATGCAATACCTTGCACTGCCACAGGCAAAAGTCCAGCGGAATTCAGATGGGGGAGACGCCTCATAACAACATTAGACAGGCTCCACCCAGACAGGGTAGCCGCAGACACCGGGACTCCCAACATCAAAACACGTTTCAACTCAGGAGACCTCATCTGGGCTAGGAACTACAGCACGGGTCATCCATGGGTGCCAGGGGAAATATTAGAACAAACAGGACCCCTGTCCTACAGAGTAAGGGTGGAGGGGGGGCTCCTTTGGAAGAGGCACCTGGACCAGCTGAGGAAAAGGGCTCCTGAAAGGGTGGTGGAGGACACACTGGGGGCTGAGGAGGAAGAGCCAACACAAGAGTCAACACGAACACATTCACCTAGGAGGGTGGCTGGAGGGGCCCAGTGGCAACCTCTGCCCAGGCAGGAGACTGACAGAGAAACCAGGCAGTCACCAGAACTCAGCAAATCACACACACAGACACACAACAACCTTCCACAACAGGAGCAACGAGAAGGAGAACATAGTCATATCACCACACCACCTGGAGAACTAGTACCAAGAAGGTCAAGCAGGCCACACAAGGCGCCAAGCTACCTCGCAGATTATGTGCGTTCGTAGGGGGGTGGCAGAACAATCAAGTTGTATCAGTTGTAACCATGTGTATGTAAATATGTACAGTGTAAATAAGTGTATATAGTATGGAGATGGTATGACAGAGGGAAGTCCTCACTATGGGGGAAGGGGTGTAGTGTATGCTGCTAAGCATACACAGGAAATGCCAGCACAGCAGGGGGCTGGACAGCTCCAGGCTATAACTGCTTAGGCGGGAAAGCCTGAATAGAGCAAGTCATTGACAGCCCAGGCATGGTCAGCTCTGGCGGGAAGCCAGGGTTTAAACCTATTGGCCACCTGCACTGGCGGGAAGCCCAGGTTCAAATCTATTGGTCACCATTCACCTGGGCAGGTATAAGAAACGACAGGTAAACCCCTTTGCCCCAGCTTCATTCCTGATCCAAATAAAGAAGTACTACCCAGCTCAAGTGTCCGTCTCTCTGTGCGACCACGCGACTTTGCAGCTACAAAGTTTATTTTGGCTTCATATTTGGGGTAAAATGAATGTGGCAATTCCCAAAAGCATTATTTGATTTAATCTATGATTTTGCTCTTGAATTGTACCCCCAAATTCACAATTATATAAAGAAGGGATTGAATCCATTATTAAATTCGTGTAATTTCAGCAACTCTTTTTCTTCTAAGTCCCATCAGAGATGCTTTGCTGATTTATTTGCATTACTTTATTTTATGTTGCTGGATTGTATTGACAGGTGCTCCTTCTTGTGCACGGCCTGGAAGCTTTTGTGATTCTGGTGCCTTAGAAATATTGTAAAAAAAATAAATCACAAAGAGCATCTATTTGGGGTCTTTTATTTTGACTTTTCTTTGACATTATTATACTTTACTGAAGATCCCAGAATTGGAACCTCCGTGCACCATCCGTTCATCAAAACACCAAAGGAGATCAAAAATAATAATGGTGGACCTAAGAAAAAGGAAGTCTCAAATCCCTGTAAAAATGTGGCAGAGAGGAGAGCTAGGAGACTCAGCTAGTATTTAAAGAAAAATGTTCCAAAGACTTTTTTCTGTGGCTTCAAACAAATATGGACAGAAACACCCAACAAATGGAAAGGGTCCTGGGTCATCTCTTCACACTGAGGGAATCCAAACAAAGGGTCTCCTATGAGCTGGCAGATTCCAGAGATGTTTCAGTGTGGAAAATGACTTCTAAGCTAGTCCTCATGGAAATTCTTCAATGCATCAGGTGACTGTATGTTTCTCTCTCTCTCTCTCTCTCTCTCTCTCTCTCTCTCTCTCTCTCTCTCTCTCTCTCTCTCTCTCTCCACATCAAGATGTCTTTCTTTGGCTTCTATTAAAGATTTTGTGGAAAAGAACATGGTCAAGACTAGATCCGGAAGTCCTCAACAGAGAAGATCAAGACAAACCAGTTAAACAGGATCCATTGGACCAGACCCCCACCCTAAAAAAAAATTACTTTTCCCTAATGTGTTGAAGTGCCAATTCTGAAGAAGGCAGAACCAAAAAAGTACATTACGGTAGAAAGAGTTCTTCAACTCTGTAAGAGAAATCTTCCCAACAGGATCAATTCTAGACATAATGACTAAGAGTCGTAGAATAGGTTGATGTCGAAGATTCCCCCACTTTTTGGTAGGCTTTTTCTTCCGCCATAAGCTGAGATACACCTCTTCGTTTCTCCAAGGGTGATGTCCATGTTGTCTAGGCCTACTAAGAGATTGCACCAAGAGAGATACGTTTTGCTGTAATCAGGGATGATTTTGATGCCTCCTCTTGGTGTGAAACACAATGCCACGGTTCAATATCCCCTCTTCTTCCCATTGAAGTCGAGGGCGGTCCTGCAGTGGAGATTCTTCCAAGACAGCAATAAAAATATAAATAAGGATGAAACGGATTCTTTCCACCTTACTTACATAGTGTCCATCCTGGAACCTTTTCCAGATGTCTCAGTCAGTAACTCCAACCACCAGGAGCCTCTTCTGACTCCAGATAAGGGAACTCTTGAACGAACTTGGCCTCACTTACTGCTTTTCTTCTTCCAGCAATAAAAGGCAAATGGAACCAGCAGGATTATCAAAGGAATCGCCATCCGGGAATATCGCCAAATAGGATCGAAATCTTGGGCCCAAACTGGTTTGAGTAACAAACAAGAAGGATGATTTAGTATTTCTTGCAGAACATCTTAACCTGCCCTGCTATTCAAAGTTTAGATAATATTAAATTGACAAATGAAACATACCCCTTTTTTATCAAGCAAGATTTTTCATGGACTTCTCTGTGGAGCTAGTTAACAATGCCACAAAAGCCATTTGCCTTTCTATAGATCTTTCTTTTGCCTCCCTAGTCTAGCCTATCATGGTGGTCTCAAGATTTAACCACATCCAACCTTCCCCTAACTGGCTCACCTGTCACGTTTATCCCCTGGCTCCAAGATGACATGAACGACCGGTTGCTTCTCTTTTCTTCATAACTGCAAGCAAATTCTCCTCTGTGGTTGAACGACGCATGTAGGATTCTCAAAGAGGCCCTTTGAACAGGATCTGTGGGTTCACTGGAGGGTTCCAGAAGACCTTCTTCCCTGGAGGTGATCTCCATCCCATCCTTGTAGAAATGGAAGACCTTCTCTGCATTGCCTCCTTCCACTGAGCAGAGGAAGACCAAAGGGTCACCTTCCTTCACCTTCTGGGACAACGGATCCACCTCCAGCAGCGGGGAAGGAAGCTGATCTGCAAGAAAGGTTCACCAGGAACATATTAATGTCTACATTAAAGCAGGGGAGTTCCCGGAGATCATCCATAGGATCTCCTTGAATCTAAGGTACCATTTCTATGAGACAAAGGAGTGATATTTCAGAGAAAGGAAATTAAGATGGGAAATAAGGAAGGGGAATGCTGTAGTTTGGGATGAAAATAATACATAAACTGCCCCTTTTCACCCAAGAGAGACTGGATCAAGCAATCATGACCTTTGTCTACCCATCAGCCAAATCCTCAAATTAAAGATAAGCCAATGTAGCACAGAACATAAAATACAAAAATAGGTAGGTATGTAGCACGTAAGACTGAAAAAGAATTTGGGAGATATTTTCCCCATTGAAAGAAAGTCCTCCTGACCATTTTCTTAGAGGAGGCATTATTTATTTAAGGGTGGGTCTGCTCGTTTGGTTCACTGGATTAATTTTTGAAAGGTTTATTGTGCATTTTCATAGGTTGAGTATTAGAACTGCCTTTGATGTGAATATTTCCGGGCAATGAGTATCCATCTTACCAACAACTGAGAAGACCAGCTGGTTACTTTCAGGAGCAGATTTCCATCCCCCAGATGATTCCCTGATCTTGCATTTACATATAATTATTTGGTCAGAGTTCAGATTTTCAGTTCTGACATTGAAGGTACTATCATTGAGATGTTGATCTACAATTATTGACTTGGATTGATCTTTACAGTGGAAAAGGAATCTATGGGATCCCTCAGGATTCCGTGACGCGACTCCCTCAGGGAGGGAGCACTTCAAGGAAACCCCTTCTCCTTTCACAATGACGGTGTGTGGAAGAGGCGAGGACAGCCTGGGGGCTGATAGAGATGAATCTGTCTGTGAAGCTGAAGAAAGAAAGAGAAGACATTGAGACTTTCCTTCTGGTCTCCTCCTGGAACCAAATCTCTAGACCAGAACATCCACCCCGATTCCCAGAAAGGCTCCCATCCACAATCTGCTGTGAGAATCCTTCACCCACTGCTTCCTCTTGCAAGGACAGGAGTGGGACAAAAAGGGACCAATGCTGCAAATGAAAGGCAGAGGATCTGGAGAAGAGAAAAGTGGGAATTAGCTTGGTGGTGCTTGGATTCCACTGTCTCTAGGGTGGAGTGTTATGTATTAGGCTTTTTAGGAACACCTAAGCACTTGTATAGGGACGCGGTGGCTCAGTGGGTTAGGATGCTGAGCTTGTCGATCAGAAGGTCGGCAGTTTGGCGGGTTGAATCCCGAGTGCTGCGTAACAGAGTGAGCGCCTGTTACTCGTCCCAGCTTCTGCCAACCCAACTGTTAGATGTTTTTGTGCCAGCCATGTCAGTTCCCCAAAAAGGTCATCAGATGGGAGCAAACCACTGGTGGGTCAGGGGTCCCTGGCCCCTGCATCCCCATTGGTGAGAGTTAATTGGTAAGGGAGGGACTGAGGACCCCCATAAAAACCTCTGCTCAGGGGCTGCTCTCTCTGCTCTCTTTGTTCTGTCTTCTGCTTGCTTGCTTGCTGATCCATGAGCTCAATCCAGGCATGGATGCCTCCATGCCAGGGAACTCTTTCTATTTACTTTATCGTTAAATAAAGCTTTGAATGATTGCATCCCTGCATGCTGCCTTTTACTTGGAAGCACCTTAACGAACCATCAGCCTCGTGAGACCATCTCACACCAACAGTTCGAAAGCACGTAAAAATGCAAGTAGAAAAATAGGGACCACTACGGTGGGAAGGTAACAGCGTTCCGTGCGCCTTTGGTGTCTAGTCATGCCGGCCGGCCACATGACCACAGAGACGTCCTCGGAGATGAGCACCGGCCCCTAGAGTCGGAAACAACTAGCACGCATGTGCGGGGCAACCTTTACCTTTAAGCACTTGTATAAGAGTCACCACCAGGAGGCGTTGAACTGTAACTGTTTTGGTGGGAAGCACTTTCGGCGGGAAACAGAGGTTCAATCCGATTGGTTATGAAGAGTGCAGGTAGCCCCCATTCCCCAGTACAGTCACTTCCACCAATAAAGAGCTGTTATGTTGTACTCATCGGCCTGGCGTCCTTCCTGCTCTACAGAACCCACTACACAACATGGAGACTTTCTGGGACTTCATCGGGGAATTACTTTCATATACAGGCTCTAAATAAATAAAGCCCCGGTTACAGGAATCCACATTTTCAAAATGAAGGGGGGAAAATGCGCACCTCTCACCACTATTGAGACAGGATGACTCCATGCTGAAGAGATGGTTCTCCCATATTTCCATTCTTGGTACCGGCATGTATATAATCCAGAATCTTCCCTCTTGGCTGTGAGGACCAGGGAGTTGTCTTCAGGCCAATCCAGACCCTTTATAGAGGTCTCATTCTCATTTTTCCTTATTTGGTATTGTCTCCGGCTTTGAACAGTGTTGTTGGGAGCTGAGCACCTGAGAGAAATGTTCTCCCCAACCAGATACAGAGGTTCTGGAGGGACTGCAGAAAGGCTGGGAGCTGATGGACGATCTAGATAGATCCAGAGAGGAAAAAGAAGTGAATATCAAATGTCCTTCAGGCCGTCCCAGGATTATCTTGACTGGCACACATCAACACATCTGACTGCACTAAAGTTCTTGGTTGGATTTCCCTTCATGCAGAATGGAACTGATGGCCTCTTCTCTTTCCTCAGAAAATACTCCTTGGAATCGGAAGGTTGAAGAAATCTAGACTGGGCAGCTTGACAGCCTGAATAGTGGGGCAGAAATATCCCTGAAATCTCACTAATATTCCTTCACTCTCCAGAGATATTCTAAGGAGACAGAATCACGGCAAGGCAGCACCAAAATCCCCCTGCTCCAACACGGTGAAGGTGTGCAACA
This sequence comes from Vipera berus, assembly GCF_964194415.1. NCBI lineage: Eukaryota > Metazoa > Chordata > Lepidosauria > Squamata > Viperidae > Vipera > Vipera berus. The sequence goes on from NW_027673544.1 coordinate 56,268, forward strand.
TCCCATTTCCTTCAGCTTTCCGGCGTAAAAGAAATTGGTCTGCTTGAACAACTTTCTCTGTCTCTTGTTTTGACAACAATAAAATAAATATTTTTTTTATTTAATGCATTAAGGAACACAGGTTCTTGAAAGTACTGTTTTTTGTCATAGGAATCTCTTAGGCATCTTTCTAACCATGTGAACAGTATTTCTCAACCTTGACAAACACGAAGATTTGTGGACTGACTCCCAGAATTCCTCAACTAGCATATGGAACTCTGGGAGTTGAAGTCCACATATCTTAAAGTTGTCAAGGTGGAGAAAACCCCAATGTATAAACACTTTATCAATTAGAAGAAAGTTCCTTACCGATGATAGTGAATTCAGCCACATTACTCTTTCGCGACAGAGAACTTCTTCCTTTCCTGCTTTTTCCCATGTAAGAACAAGAAAGTTTTGCCTTTGGAGCCATTCGAAATGCCTGAATCAGCAGAGTATTTCCGATCTGTCTGTCATATTTTGTCTCTTCACCCTTTTCACTGATGTGATAGAAAAAGTAATATTCTCCATTCTGTCCTCTTAGGGGGGAACATTTTAACTCTATCTGTTCTTCCTTGAGGAGATTTTGGTAAGGAGGTGACCAGGACAAGGTAGGAGCTGCTGGGGGCTGATTCCAAGTAGTCCTCTGAAAATCTGAGAAAGAAAGGAAATTTGGAAAGAATCCCATAAAAATCCCTGCAAGCTATTAAGCAGAATTGTCTTGCAAGAATCCAAGACAAACCCTGGGCTAGAAGTAGAAACAACCAAATTCTCAATTCTCAAATAAAAGTCTTTACAGGTAGTGCTTGACCAATGGCCAATTGCTTAGTAAACGTTCGGAGTTATGACAGACCTCAAAAAAGCAACTTACAACTCAGATTCAAAGTTCTGACAGCAGGCTCCCTTATGGTCATTAAGTCGAGGCTTACATGTGCATCTGATGACCAGAGAGTGGACCATTACTCTCAACATCTCTACCAACTACAATCAACAAATCCTTAATGGAAATCCAGACAATTCAATGGATAGCTGTTGAGAGCTAGGTGGTGGATCCAATGTGGCTTTCTGCATGTATTCCTGGACTACAGTTCCCATCATCCATTAGCAATGGCCATTTTGGATAAGGTTCATAGCTGGGATTCCATAACATCTGAAGGGTCTCAGGTAGACATTTATCACATTTACGATGAACTGGAACTCCCTACATAAATTCAGCATACGAGAGATCCTTTTTCCTGTCTGCAGATTCACAACTCTGGCATGGCCCATTAATTGATTTATTAAAGCCATTTTGCAACAGAGCCGTGAATTACCCTTAGCTAGAGCTGGTCCATGTGAATCAACGACACTTTTGTTCGATGGCGTCATTTTTGCAATCAGGCCTTGGTTAACTTCTCCCTTGACACGTCACATACACATCAAGAAGCCAACCACAAACGCTGCAGTCACAGGAAATGCTAGTCTAAGTTGGCGTTTGTGGCTTTGTCACTGCACTGAAGAAGTTTGCAAAGTGGACCCATTACTGGACCAAAGGAAAAGAAACATGGCAGTTTGCTGAATCTGTGGTTAAGAATGGCCAGGCGAAGCTCCAGAGGCAAAATATTCATATTTAGCACGTTGACTGACGTGAGTGTTGGGCCCTGTTCAACATGATGCAGTTCAGTGATGAGAAAAGATAGATAAATATAGAACAGGTAGTACCCAGCACAACAGCAGTAACTATGAGATGCATCTAGGTGTCCTGGTAGACAATCACTTAAGTATGAACCAACATTGTGCTGTAGCTGCCCAAAAATACAAAGGAGTTCTAGGCTGCGTCAACAGAGGGATAGTTTCAAGATCACAAGAAGTGATTGCATCACTTTATAATGCCCTGGTGAGGCCACACTTGGAATACTGAGTCCAATTTTGGTCACCATGATTAAAAAAAAAAGAGATGTTGAGACTCCAAAAAGAGTGCAGAGTAGAGCAACAAAGATGATTAGGAGACTGGCGGCTAAACCGTAGGATGAGGATGAACAATTGAGGGAACTAAGGATGTCTAGTCTAACAAAGAGAAGGACTAGGGGAGATACGACAGCATCTTCCAATATTTGAAGGGCTGTCACAGGGAAGAACATTTAAAATTTCTCAGATTTCAGGAAAGGAAGTGAGGAAAGCAAAAGAGCGCCTTTGAGAAAAACGTTCCTAAGACATTCCATCTCATTATTCATCCTTTTCATCAAGAAAATTTCTCTTTTGAGTCTTTTCACTTCTTTGCCACTTTAAAACGAGCCAATGTTTATAAATCTGATTCCTGGACAGGGATTTTCAGAGAAAAGACATAGGATCCCTTTTCGCAAATGAGAAAAAGGACAATCGGAAGAGTTTTTGGCTCATACCACTTCGATAGCTCCTTTATCTATTGCAATATTAGCCACACATTCCCAAGCATAAGAGTGAGGAGTTATTCCCCACTATTTCTTGGGAGAGAAATCTTCATTTCCAGATCCTTCCTCCCATTTTGCAACAGAAAACGGAAAATGTAGAAGCAAAGAAATTAATTTTACCTTGGGTGGTTGATTCACACAGGAGGATCGGGAGAGACGTTGGAAGAAACAAAAAGAGACCCACAAAATTTATGATGGGAACAAGAGGAGCTGAAGAGGACCAAGAGAAGAGAGAAACCTTCAAGCCATCCTCCAAGTGGTGGCCTCCACACTCCACACGATGGTCCATTTGTGGAGCTGGGATCTTCTCAGCACCCCCACCGCTCTGCTTTCTGAACCGAGGATGACAACCTGCTCCTGCAAACACCACCTCCTCTCAGCAAACAGCAGGAAAGGAAAAACGTCATCACCTCTCCACTAGCCTCCTCCTCACTTTGCAGGCCCAGCGAGACCAACCCAGCTCACTGCTCAGCTCTGCGGCCTTCTTGACCACAGCACACCTTTTCTGCAATCTCACAAGGACATCTCGCCGCCCCCGGCCCTAGACGTGCCATTGTCAAAACTTTTGTGCAGCCACAGCGCTTAAGAAGAGCCAAAAGTAATAGAACAGACAAAAACAGAGAGCAAAACACAGTTGCTTTTGTTCTTGGCATCAAACATTCTCCACCAGCTCGAAAAATCTTCCACCTCCAAACCGGAAGCTCCTACGCCTTCATTCCCCAATCCCGCCAATCCATGGCGTTGTTGTTATCCATTCAGTCCCATCCGGCTCTTGGCAATTGTGTGCGCCAGGTCTGTCCACATCTTCCATCTTGCACGGCTTCTTTGAGAACTTCTGTGCTGTGGCTGGTGTCGGTTTTGATCGTGTGCAGCCACTGTGTTTTTTGGTGGCCTGATTTCTTTTTTACCGCTAACTCTTCCCAACCCAAATATTTATGGAGATTCTCAGCCATCCAGGTCACGGTTGTCCCAAAGGTGCCTTTTTTTCAGGAGGCAACTGGACTTCCTTCCTTCATTTGAAGACGTTTCGCTTCTCATCCAAGAAGCTTCTTCAGCTCTGACTGGATGGTGGGGAATGGAAGGATTTATACTCCTTGCAGACAGCTGGTCCTTTGCCTTCTTTTAGAGGGTCGTTGAGGCCACCTGGAGGCTTATCCGTGTCCTCAGGGTCACCTGAGTGGTGCAAATGGGTGTGGAGCCTTTTTGGCTGCAGGATGTTTTCTGCCCTGGGTCCCTTCAGGCGCAGGCTGTTGGGGGTGAGTCTGTGTTGTCTGCATCCCAAACTGAAGCACAAATGGTCCCTGTAATCCACAATGTTTTCCGGAAATCCGTTCGTCCTCCCGCACCCTTCGAAGGGTGCTCATCCCGAAGTGCAGGGCTAAATGTCCATGGAGAGTCTGCGTCATCCAGGTCACCGTTGTCCCAAAGGTGCCTTTCTTTTTGAGGAGGCAACTGGACTTTCTTGTTTTCCTTTGAAGACGTTTCGCTTCTCATCCCATCTTTCCATTCTCCGCCATCCAGTCAGAGCTGGAGAAGCTTCTTGGATGATAAGCGAAACGTCTTCAAAGAAAAACAAGAAAGTGGGAAGTCAGCCCCACCCCCAGAGAAGGAAATATTAAAAGGGCAGAAAAATATATTTCCTCAAAGGATCTTAAAAGAGGCAGAAAAGTGTGCCCAATTTTTTTTAATAGCCCCAAGTCTCCCTCCCCCAAGCAGAAACCAGCTCTGTAGAAATGCAGACGTCATAATCCATTCAGGAAGGTTGGGGGCCTCCAGCTAGAAGATTAAAAAGACAAAGGCACCTAAAAATCTACATACCCCACCCAAACTCTAAGACAGGTCATAATAGCATTAACCCACCGATGCCAAAGGGGCACACTCAGGTCAAAGTACATGAAACAGGAAATACAAAGCCTCAAACAGGAACAGGAAACAACCTCAAGAGCCCCAGAGGGTATAAAAACCCATTCCCTACATGTGCTCGCTCTTCTTTTCTTCCATAGCCATATTTCTGTCTGGCTCTTCTCTTCAATAAACTGCAACATTCTTTCTAAAGCAGTCGCCATGTTGTTTATTCCCGGCTTGGACTGAACCATGATGAAGACAGTCCAGTTGCCTGCTGTCAAAACACCTTTGGAACAACAAGATGGCAAGATAGTTGGGCAGGTGGAAGGGGCTGGGTTAAGTTAAGGGGCTCGAGATGCCTTCAAGAAGAAACATAGGATCCCATGGTTAGAAGCATAAAAGAATACCCTAGAGACGATAGTCAAGAACTATTTTCAATAGACAGAAATGAGAACCGGGAATAATGCATCCAAGGTTAGGGCAATCGAAGCCCCTACTCCAAAAAACAAACCTGAATTGCAAGCATTCTTGGGGCTCCTCAATTTCTACCACGCATTCCTGCCACACAAAGCCACAATTGCAGAACCCCTACACAGGCTGCTTGACAAGCAAGCACCCTGGAACTGGACTGACAAACATGCCAAAGCGTTTCAAACACTAAAGAACATGTTAGCAAGCAATGCCACAGTCACCCATTTCAGGGAGGACCAGCCAATCTGTCTTGCGTGCGATGCATCCCCTTATGGGATTGGAGCAGTGCTCAGCCATCTAAGGGAAGATGGAACACAGGCTCCCATCGCCTATTATTCCAGGACCCTGTCAGCTGCAGAGCGGAATTACGCCCAGATAGACAAAGAGGCACTGGCAGTGGTTGCTGGAGTAAAGAAATTTCATGATTACCTTTATGGTAGGGAATTCTTAATCTTCACAGACCATAAACCACTATTAGGATTATTCACAACAGAGAAGCAAACTCCACAGATTTTGTCACCTAGAATGTTAAGGTGGTCAATATTTCTCTCTGCATATTCTTGCAAACTGATACACAGGCCAGGGAAGGAGATGGGGCACGCTGATGGCCTCAGCAGACTTCCCCTGATGGACAGTGAGCCGGATCCAGCACCGGCTGCTCAAATACTGGCAATTCAGGAACTGCCAGAATGCCCCCTCAACGCAAGGGACATAGCCACAGAGACCCCCAAGGACAAGGTTCTGAGCAGGGTACAATCTTGGGTGAGCAGTGGGTGGCAAGACAAATCGCCAGGGCAAGAGTTCACTGCTTACTTTTCCAGAAGGCATGAATTGTCCATGCACAAAGGATGCCTCTTGTGGGGAAATAGAGTCATAATTCCCACAAGGCTCAGGGAAAAAGTTCTCCAATCATTACACGAAGGACATCCAGGGATAGTAAGAATGAAGGCCCTGGCAAGGAGCTACCTGTGGTGGCCAGGGTTGGACAAGGAGATAGAAGCACGGGTAGCGGGGTGTTACACATGCCAGAGGACACGGCCAGAACAACCACATGCACCAGTCCACAAGTGGGAGGAAACACACTCACCCTGGTCCAGGGTGCATATAGACTATGCTGGCCCCTTCCAAGGTCACACAGTTCTGGTAGCTGTAGACAGTCATTCCAAATGGCTAGAGGTGGTGCCTGTAAGCAATATGACCTCAGCAGGAACCATTCAAGCATTGAGGGGGATGTTTGCCACACATGGGTTGCCTGATGTAATCGTGTCAGATAATGGAACACAATTTACTTCCTCGGATTTCCAGGTGTTCCTGAGGACCTTGGGGATTAGACACACCACCTCGGCTCCCTTCCACCTTGCCAGTAACGGATTGGCAGAACGATTCGTGAGGACAACAAAAGATGCTCTCAAGCGCATAGTGCAGGGAAATTGGAAGCAAAGACTAGCCACATTCCTCCTTCACCAACATGCAACACCTTGCACTGCCACAGGCAAAAGTCCAGCGGAACTCAGATGGGGGAGACGCCTCATAACAACATTAGACAGGCTCCACCCAGACAGGGTAGCCGCAGACACCGGGACTCCCAACATCAAAACACGTTTCAACTCAGGAGACCTCATCTGGGCTAGGAACTACAGCACTACAGGTCATCCATGGGTGCCAGGGGAAATATTAGAACAAACAGGACCCCTGTCCTACAGAGTAAGGGTGGAGGGGGGACTCCTTTGGAAGAGGCACCTGGACCAGCTGAGGAAAAGGGCTCCTGAAAGGGTGGTGGAGGACACACTGGGGGCTGAGGAGGAAGAGCCAACACAAGAGTCAACACGAACACATTCACCTAGGAGGGTGGCTGGAGGGGCCCAGTGGCAACCTCTGCCCAGGCAGGAGACTGACAGAGAAACCAGGCAGTCACCAGAACTCAGCAAATCACACACACAGACACACAACAACCTTCCACAACAGGAGCAACGAGAAGGAGAACATAGTCATATCACCACACCACCTGGAGAACTAGTACCAAGAAGGTCAAGCAGGCCACACAAGGCGCCAAGCTACCTCGCAGATTATGTGCGTTCGTAGGGGGGTGGCAGAACAATCAAGTTGTATCAGTTGTAACCATGTGTATGTAAATATGTACAGTGTAAATAAGTGTATATAGTATGGAGATGGTATGACAGAGGGAAGTCCTCACTATGGGGGAAGGGGTGTAGTGTATGCTGCTAAGCATACACAGGAAATGCCAGCACAGCAGGGGGCTGGACAGCTCCAGGCTATAACTGCTTAGGCGGGAAAGCCTGAACAGAGTGAGTCATTGACAGCCCAGGCATGGTCAGCTCTGGCGGGAAGCCAGGGTTTAAACCTATTGGCCACCTGCACTGGCGGGAAGCCCAGGTTCAAATCTATTGGTCACCATTCACCTGGGCAGGTATAAGAAACGACAGGTAAACCCCTTTGCCCCAGCTTCATTCCTGATCCAAATAAAGAAGTACTACCCAGCTCAAGTGTCCGTCTCTCTGTGCGACCACGCGACTTTGCAGCTACAAAGTTTATTTTGGCTTCATATTTGGGGTAAAATGAATGTGGCAATTCCCAAAAGCATTATTTGATTTAATCTATGATTTTGCTCTTGAATTGTACCCCCAAATTCACAATTATATAAAGAAGGGATTGAATCCATTATTAAATTCGTGTAATTTCAGCAACTCTTTTTCTTCTAAGTCCCATCAGAGATGCTTTGCTGATTTATTTGCATTACTTTATTTTATGTTGCTGGATTGTATTGACAGGTGCTCCTTCTTGTGCACGGCCTGGAAGCTTTTGTGATTCTGGTGCCTTAGAAATATTGTAAAAAAAATAAATCACAAAGAGCATCTATTTGGGGTCTTTTATTTTGACTTTTCTTTGACATTATTATACTTTACTGAAGATCCCAGAATTGGAACCTCCGTGCACCATCCGTTCATCAAAACACCAAAGGAGATCAAAAATAATAATGGTGGACCTAAGAAAAAGGAAGTCTCAAATCCCTGTAAAAATGTGGCAGAGAGGAGAGCTAGGAGACTCAGCTAGTATTTAAAGAAAAATGTTCCAAAGGACCAACACTTTTTTCTGTGGCTTCAAACAAATATGGACAGAAACACCCAACAAATGGAAAGGGTCCTGGGTCTTCTCTTCACACTGAGGGAATCTAAACAAAGGGTCTCCTATGAGCTGGCAGATTCCAGAGATATTTCAGTGTGGAAAATGACTTCTAAGCTAGTCCTCATGGAAATTCTTCAATGCATCAGGGGACTCTCTCTCTCTCTCTCTCTCTCTCTCTCTCTCTCTCTCTCTCTCTCTCTCTCTCTCTCTCTCTCTCTCTCTCTCTCTCTCTCTCTCTCTCTCTCTCTCTCTCCACATCAAGATGTCTTTCTTTGGCTTTTATTAAAGATTTTGTGGAAAAAAACCGTGGTCAAGACTAGATCCGGAAGTCCTCAACGGAGAAGATCAAGACAAACCAGTTAAACAGGATCCATTGGACCAGACCCCCACCCTAAAAAAAATTTACTTTTCCCTAATGTGTTGAAGTGCCAATTCTGAAGAAGGCAGAACCAAAAAAGTACATTATGGTAGAAAGAGTTCTTCAACTCTGTAAGAGAAATCTTCCCAACAGGATCAATTCTAGACATAATGACTAAGAGTCGTAGAATAGGTTGATGTCGAAGATTCCCCCACTTTTTGGTAGGCTTTTTCTTCTGCCATAAGCTGAGATACACCTCTTCGTTTCTCCAAGGGTGATGTCCATGTTGTCTAGGCCTACTAAGAGATTGCACCAAGAGAGATATGTTTTGCTGTAAGGGATGATTTTGCTGCCTCCTCTTGGTGTGAAACACAATGCCACGGTTCAATATCCCCTCTTCTTCCCATTGAAGTCGAGGGCAGTCCTGCAGTGGAGATTCTTCCAAGACAGCAATAAAAATATAAATAAGGATGAAATGGATTCTTTCCACCTTACTTACATAGTGTCCATCCTGGAACCTTTTCCAGATGTCTCAGTCAGTAACTCCAACCACCAGGAGCCTCTTCTGACTCCAGATAAGGGAGCTCTTGAACGAACTTGGCCTCACTAACTGCTTTTCTTCTTCCAGCAATAAAAGGCAAATGGAACCAGCAGGATTATCAAAGGAATCGCCATCCGGGAATATCGCCAAATAGGATCGAAATCTTGGGCCCAAACTGGTTTGAGTAACAAACAAGAAGGATGATTTAGTATTTCTTGCAGAACATCTTAACCTGCCCTGCTATTCAAAGTTTAGATAATATTAAATTGACAAATGAAACATACCCCTTTTTTATCAAGCACGATTTTTCATGGACTTCTCTGTGGAGCTAGTTAACAATGCCACAAAAGCCATTTGCCTATCTATAGATCTTTCTTTTGCCTCCCTAGTCTAGCCTATCATGGTGGTCTCAAGATTTAACCACATCCAACCTTCCCCTAACTGGCTCACCTGTCACGTTTATCCCCTGGCTCCAAGAAGACATGAACCACTGGTTGCTTCTCTTTTCTTCATAACTGCAAGCAAATTCTCCTCTGTGGTTGAACGACGCATGTAGGATTCTCAAAGAGGCCCTTTGAACAGGATCTGTGGGTTCACTGGAGGGTTCCAGAAGACCTTCTTCCCTGGAGGTGATCTCCATCCCATCCTTGTAGAAATGGAAGATCTTCTCTGCATTGCCTCCTTCCACGGAGCAGAGGAAGACCAAAGGGTCACCTTCCTTCACCTTCTGGGACAACGGGTCCACCTTCAGCAGCGGGGAAGGAAGCTGATCTGCAAGAAAGGTTCACCAGGAACATATTAATGTCTCCATTAAAGCAGGGGAGTTCCCCGAGATCATCCATAGTATCTCCTTGAATCTAAGGTACCATTTTTATGAGACAAAGCAGTGACATTTCAGAGAATGGAGATTAAGGTGGGAAATAAGGAAGGGGAATGCTGTAGTTTGGGGTGAAAATAATACATAAACTGCCCCTTTTCACCCAAGAGAGACTGGATCAAGCAATCATGACCTTTGTCTACCCATCAGCCAAACCCTCAAATTAAAGATAAGCCAATGCAGCACAGAACATAAAATATAAAAATAGGTAGGTATGTAGCACGTAAGACTGAAAAAGAATTTGGGAGATATTTTCCCCATTGAAAGAAAGTCCTCCTGACCATTTTCTTAGAGGAGGCATTATTTATTTAAGGGTGGGTCTGCTCGTTTGGTTCACTGGATTAATTTTTGAAAGGTTTATTGTGCATTTTAATAGGCTGAGTATTAGAACTGCCTTTGATGTGAATATTTCCGGGCAATGAGTATCCATCTTACCAACGACTGAGAAGACCAGCTGGTTACTTTCAGGAGCAGATTTCCATCCCCCAGATGATTCCCTGATCTTGCATTGACATATAATTATTTGGTCAGAGTTCAGATTTTCAGTTCTGACATTGAAGGTACTATCATTGAGATATTGATCTGCAATTATTGACTTGGATTGATCTTTACAGTGGAAAAGGAATCTATGGGATCCCTCAGGATTCCGTGACGCGACTCCCTCAGGGAGGGAGAACTTCAAGGAAACCCCTTCTCCTTTCACAATGACGGTGTGTGGAAGAGGCGAGGACAGCCTGGGGGCTGATAGAGATGAATCTGTCTGTGAAGCTGAAGAAAGAAAGAGAAGACATTGAGACTTTCCTTCTGGTCTCCTCCTGGAACCAAATCTCTAGACCAGAACATCCACCCCGATTCCCAGAAAGGCTCCCATCCACAATCTGCTGTGAGAATCCTTCACCCACTGCTTCCTCTTGCAAGGACAGGAGTGGGACAAAAAGGGACCAATGCTGCAAATGAAAGGCAGAGGATCTGGAGAAGAGAAAAGTGGGAATTAGCTTGGTGGTGCTTGGATTCCACTGTCTTAAGGGTGGAGTGTTATGTATTAGGCTTTTTAGGAACACCTAAGCACTTGTATAGGGACGCGGTGGCTCAGTGGGTTAGGATGCTGAGCTTGTTGATCAGAAGGTCGGCAGTTTGGCGGGTCGAATCCCGAGTGCTGCGTAACAGAGTGAGCGCCTGTTTCTCGTCCCAGCTTCTGCCAACCCAACTGTTAGATGTTTTTGTGCCAGCCATGGCAGTTCCCCAAAAAGGTCATCTGATGGGAGCAAGCTCCCACTGGTGGGTCAGGGGTCCCCGGCCCCTGCAGCCCCATTAGTGAGAGTTAATTGGTAAGGGAGGGACTGAGGACCCCCATAAAAACCTCTGCTCAGGGGCTGCTCTCTCTGCTCTCTTTGTTCTCTCTTCTGCTTGCTTGCTTGCTGATCCATGAGCTCAATCCAGGCATGGATGCCTCCATGCCAGGGAACTCTTTCTATTTACTTTATCGTTAAATAAAGCTTTGAATGATTGCATCCCTGCGTGCTGCCTTTTACTTGGAAGCACCTTAACGAACCATCGGCCTCGTGAGACCATCTTACACCAACAGTTCGAAAGCACGTAAAAATGCAAGTAGAAAAATAGGGACCACTACAGTGGGAAGCCCCTTCATGGATTACTGCCTTGTCGTGGCGAAGGGGCTTGCGTAATTCAATGAAGCTATGAGCTATGCCGTGCAGGGCCACCCAAGACGGAAAGGTCATAGCAGAGAGTTCTGACAAAACGTGATCCACTGGAGAAGGAAATGGCAACCCACTCCAGTATCTTTGCCATGAAAACCCTATGGACAGTACCAAAAGGCAAAACGATATGACGCTGGAAGATGAGCCCCTCAGGTCGGAAGGCGTCCAATATGCTACTGGGGAAGAGCAGAGGGCTAGTACTAGTAGCGCCAGAAAGAATGAAGCGACTGGGCCAAAGCCGAAAGGACGCTCAGCTGTGGATGTGTCTGGTGGTGAAAGGAAAGTCCGATGCTGTAAAGATTTTTTCTCCATAGGAACCTGGA